>NW_012114733.1:2056996-2114144 GCF_000951035.1 Colobus angolensis palliatus | reverse complement strand
CAACATTGAATAAGATAGAGTGTCTGCCATAAGAAAAAAATTGTAGACTACCAGACCAAAAAAACCAAAAAAACTCATAAATGTAAACAAAATATGGGGCTATATGTGAGTACAAAAATAGAGACACGCCCAGACACTAAGAAAGTACAGAGAAAATAAATATAAATCAACTACGGGTGGAAGAAGAGAAGGCTTCCTAGAGGAAGTGAGAATTTTGAAAGACCTATAGGAATTAACTAGAAGAAAAAAAAGGGCAAGGATATTTGAGGTCAAATATGACATAAGAAATAGATTGGAAGCATGAGAGCAAAAGAACTATTCTCTCGTCTGTTGTATTACCTGTCCCTTTTATCCTGGTCTCTGTAGCAACTTTGAAAAACATGCACTCTGTGATGGTTCATTTTAGTTGTTAACTTGATTGGGTTAACAGATATCCAGATAGCTAGGAAACATTATTTCTGAGTATGTCTGTGAGGGTGTTTCCAGAAGAGTTTAGTATTTTAATCAGTAGACTAAGAAGATTACCCTCACCAATGTGGGAGGGCATTATCCCGTCCCTTGTGAACCCAAATAGAGCAAATGAGTAGAAGAAGAGCAAATTTACTCTCTCTTCTGAAACTGTGACATCCATCTTCTCCTGACTAGAACATCAGAAGTCCAGGTTCTCTGGCCTGTGGACTCCAGGACTTGCACCAGCAGTCCCTCCTCCCCCATCCTCCAGTTGTCAGGCCTTCAGCTTCAGATTGGGAGTCACACCATTGACTCCCTTGGCTTCTCAGGCCTTCAGACTCCAGCTGAATCACACCACCAGCTTTCCTGCTTTTCCAATTTGCAGACATTTTTGTGGGATGTTTCAGCCTCCATAATCATATCAGGCAACTCCCATAATAAACCCTCTCTTGTATATCCCTATATAGCCTGTAGGTTCTGTTCTCTGGAGAGCCCTGATTAATATATACTTATCATTCAAGTTATTGATGAAATATTTGATATTTGCCTATGTTGTTTTAATGCTCTTGCATGTCATGATATGGTAAGAAAATGATGTATATGGGACAAATTGATATTCAAACATTTAATAACCTGTATTTTGAGACGCTATCATCCCAAACTCTCTTAATCAGTATTGAAAATTTTAGCAGAACAGAAAACATGAAATGTGTTTACTCTCCTGATATTCTTGAAGCTGGCAAAATTAAAGAAGAGTTGCCCTGGCCATTTTAACCTTCCACACCCCAGGTCATCTATTTTTCTAGTGGGTGAGAGAAGAATTGCAGCTGGCCAGAGGTTATCACCAAGAGACCAGTAAGTCTAAAACTCGTGGTGCTGTCAGATTGCCTGACCCATTTTAATGGGCAAACCAATGACGTTTCAGAGCTTTGACCTATGTTACTTAGAGTAACACCAGCTCTAATGAAAACAACACAAAGTAAAATGTCAGTGTCTCTATATAACAGAAATGTATAAACTCACATAACAATCTGGTAACAGTTCCAGGTCAACGTGCAGTTCTTTACCTAGTGACTCAAATGCCCAGGTCCCATTCATATTCTGGTTCCATTCATAGTGATTATATGGTTTCCAAGTTCTTCATACTCATGTTCACCAACTGGTGGAAACAGAAAGAAAACATGAAGAAAGAACACTCATTTCTTAACCCCTATGTCCAGGAAATGAAATATATTACTTCTGCTAACATCCCATTCGATAAAATCAATCATGTGACCATGCCGTACTCCCTTATTCGTCAGCTGTTTCCCGGTTCTCTGAAAGGGAAAGCCCAAGATATGGTGTCTTATGTCAGCTGCAAGCCTTGCCAGTGGTGCCATGAGCTACAGAGGGTTCCAGTCATTTTTATATATTTTAAGCACACTCTCTAAGAACCAATTCGAATACTTTAAAAAATTAAAGAGCTTCAACTGAAAAGTATATCAACTATCTATCCAGCACCCACTGATTATTACCCTTTTTTGTAATTATTAACCTATTACCATTAATTAGTCGATTCTCACCAATACACAATTTATTACTTCAAAACAATTTGGTAATATTTGTCAATATAACAAAAATCACTTCCTAAAAATCTAACTACCTGAAAAGTATCTGTTTCTTGCCAGAAACAAAAGGTTTTATTTTTTAAAAGAAAGAAAGAAGAAACAAGAATATTCTAAAATAGCTTGGAGATACATAATATACACTAAGCTTTCCTCTAATGTAATCAAAATATTTGCTAAAATAATTTAACAATCTATACATACACTAACTGTATTATAATGCAATTGATAATTTTCCATATCATTCTAAAGATGTCAAGGATATCTACTTTGCCAAATGTTTCTGCTGAAGGGAAGCAACTGTATATATAAACTTATCTTGATTACTTGACTCATAGTCCTATTTTTTTTTTACAAATGTGTGCCAGGCTTCTGTGGTTTAGTGACTGGGTTTGTACCTATGCTATTTCCTAGTGAGAATTAAGTGTTTGCCAAAGTGTTCAGAATTTATTTATTGCTTTCCAAATATTCCTATAGAAAGAAAGGAGCTTTACAAGTCTAAGAGGTCCTGGAGTCCATCAGACACGCAGTTGAAGACCTTTGGGAGCCTACTGAAAACTATCTTTAAAACCCCCAGTAAATGGGAACAGCCATGGCATTCAGATTTTCCATTTCTCAGAGTTATTAAGGCATAGCAAGAGAAAAAAAGTAAGTTATAGTAAAATAAGGAAAAAGGATTTCATACTAACTATCCTAGGGGCAAGGATGTGATACTATAACATCATAATTCCTCAGGTTTTTGTCTGCCTAGTGGCATCCTCAGAGGGACTTGAGAAGACAATAGCTTTGCTCACCATCAGAAGAAATGTCTGATTATCTGTTTACAAAGCTGTATTATAAGCAGAGATATATCTGCCCCTTTCTTTCTGGGAAACTACCAGTGGAACTAACGTGATAATAATTGAACAGGCAGTATTTCCATGGTAGCGACAAAATGGAAAAATATACAGTTCTTGAGACTTTGTCAAGGTGCTTCTGTGGTAACTTGTGTGAAGCTGGAGATGGCTTCCATTTCTTGGGCCAATAATAGGTGAATGGAAAACCGTTGATAAAAGTTTTTTTCTTTCAGCTTCTTTATTTTGATGGCTGTTCTTGTCTAGAGCTCTTTGGAGTATTTGCAATTTGGATTATTGATTGATTTGGTCCAGAACTTTTTTTGTCATCAATTCTCCTCTAGAAAGCCATAGAGGCAGAACATTTTAGTTTGAGCCTTCCTGACTTTTAATGACTCTGAGTGGGACAAATGATTTAATTATTGACTTTATTGAACCTCAGATTTCTCAGCTGCAAAATAGAGATGATGATATCAATCTACTTTACAGGGATTGTACCAAACTTAAATAAGCTATTAAAAAGCACATGAGATGTTACCTTTAGGAATATCTCCAAAAATCCGGAAATCTTACTTTTCCATGCAAGCAGTAGGTAAGCAAAAAACCTTCTCTGTGAACACAAAGGCCGGTATTTAGTTACAGTCATGATAATCATTCTGGTTACATACCTAATTTATTTCAAAAAGATACTTATTTATGTCTTTGTTGTTACTGCTGTTGATCCTCTAAAAACAGGAGCAAATTAGATCAGTGACTGGAGTTTAAAACCTGGTGGCATGGAGGAGCATAAATGACGCAACAGTGGGTGTCCAGCAGCTGTCATTTCTGAATTGATGCATCATTATCAGTGCTGGAGAAAATCACATGGCATCTACTGACACTGATTAAAGCTGATTTTCCCCTGAAATGCTCTCTCACATCTATTGCACAGTAATGAGTCATGTCCAATGTCAGCCTTTCAGTTTCTGACAGTTTAAGTACACATCCTTGGATAGGCTCCAGCCATGCTGACATCTGAAATATAATGAACAATGCCATTCTAAATTGCCAATGAGCATAGAAGTAAATGTGTGAGGAGCCATATGGAAACTGCTATTGTACTGGATGCTACAATGCATTGTGGAGCATTACTTATCAGTGGGAAAAGTATACTGTAAAGAAGGGATGACATAACTCTCAGTGTGATGGCAGCTTAGGCAGAAAAGGCAACTTCTGAAATAACCATCCTATAAAACTGTCCACATGTACTTTCAGACTCTAGTAGTGCCTATCAGTTTCTCTCATCTAGAGCCTATGTTAGATGCAAAGAGGATCATGGCTGGGTGTAGTGGCTCATGCTTGTAATTCTAGCACTTTGGAAGACCCAGGGGAGAAGATCACTTGAGGTCAGGAGTTCAGAACCAGCCTGGGCAACAAAGTGAGACCCCCATCTCAAAAAAAAAATTTTATTAGCTAGGCATAGTGGCACACCCCTGTAGTTTCAGCTACTTGAGAGGCTGAAGTGTGAGAATAGTTTGAGCCCAGAATTTTGAGACTGCAGTGAACAATGATCACACCATTGCACTCTAGAGCTTGAGTGGCAGAGCAGGACCCCAACTCAGAAACAAAAGGCATTTATTCTCCAAAATGGTGGATTAGAGGCTTTAGTGTGTCTCTGCCACTTGGAAATAGCAAGAGAGTACATGATAATTAACTCTGTGAGCTTTAATTTGAGAAGGAAAATGGAAATCCACTATAATCATGAAAGCCACCCCAGAGCTGGGGAATGAGAATGTAAGCAAACAGCACCCATGACAGTGTCTACATAAAAGTGAGTGAAGCCCTAGTGCATGAGAGAGGCAGAGAGCCTTGCTCTGTAACTCACCTTCCCACTGGAGATCTCAACAACCCAGGCCAAACAAGACCACTTTGTTTCTCCCAAGCCCCGGAGCTAACTTGGAAAGAGGCTTAGAGATGCCGTGAGAGAAAGACACTAGGAAAAGTTGCAGGCATTTTCACAGACCCACGATTGAGAGTAGGATGCCATTTTTAATCTGGGCACATACAAAGTCAGTCATTCTTTGACAACCTGGCAGCATAGCTGTGTAAGCATTTTAGTCTTGGGCCAAAGATTGGAGTATTTTCTCTGGAGTGGGAGAGGGGCCTCCATAGCCAGAATTGTGAAAAGCGCTTCAGCGGTAGGCATTGGAATTGTGTTCTCCCCCATCACCAGTCTGGGACAGAAGAAGAGCTGTTAGACACAGTTTTTCCTGGATGATGAAACTTGCAGCCAGATCAGCTTGGTAACCTGGAATCAGTCTGCATATACCATTGCTGGGTGTCCCAATCTGCTCCCCTGAGATCTTGCTGCAGCAGGGTCCTTTCTGCCCAGGCAGAATCCCAGGCATTCAGAGTGCCCACTACCATGAACTAGCAACCTGAGCTGCTCCACCCCTCTCTGTGCAGAGAGCCTCATGCAGAGGGGCCTTCCCCACTTCAAGCTCAGGCGGATCCTCAGGCATCCAGAGCACCTGCTTACCTGCTTCAGCAGCCTAAGACATCCCACCCTTCCTGGACATAGATTATGGTATAATGTAGCCCTCTACCCTACATGCCCAGGAAGAGCTCCCTGTATCCAAAGCACCTGCTTGTCTAGATTGTCAGCCTGAGTTGCCCCACTCTTCCTGCGCAGAGATCACGGTGGAGCAGGGTCTTCTCTGCTTCATGCCCAGGCATATCTCTAGGCATTCAGAGCACTTGCTCACCTGGATCACCCCACCTCCCTTTTCCTGATAGATTCCGGTGCAGGGGACCCCTCCGCCCCTGGTTCACTTCACCCCACTCTTCCCGAGAAGAGATTCTGGTACAGGGGGGCTCACTCCACTTTATGCTCGGGCAGATCCTCAGGCATTTGGAGTGCCTGCACACCTGATTGAGCAACCTAAGCTGTCTCACCTTCCTGGGTGTAGATCATGGTGCTGTTAGGCCCACTCTGCTCTAACCCATACTGATCTCCAGGCATTCAGAACACCCTGCTCACCTGAACCAGCTGCCTGAGCTGTCCCTCCCTTCCTGTGCAGAGATTGTAGTGCATTGGGGACCTATCTGCTCCACTCCCAAATAGATCTCCAGCCTTCTGGGGCACACACTCTCCAGTAAGGAGTTAGGTTAGGAGTTAGGTCACCCGTTAGGTGTTTAGGTCACCCCCTTCCCTGTGCAGAGAACTTGGGATTGAGGAGGGTTCCCAGCTCCATGCCTAAGCACACATCTCTTCCTTGGCATTGATGCCTGTGCCTACCACTGGGGGACCTGCAGGTGGGCCTACCTCACCTAGCCCTGCCCATCTTGCCGCCTCACTCAGGCAGAGCAGTGAGCTTATACCCCTCTGTACTCCATGGATCAGGCCATTGCATGCAGAAGTGGAGAGCTTCTCCTAGTAAACAGTGATCAAGTGTATACCCAGTGCTGTATACTAGTAGATGGCTTTAACTCGTAAGTGTCATCTACTGGCTTGTGGGTCAAATCTCACATCCCAATATAAAATATGCTGATAGAAGTGCATAGGGCTATAGAAGCAAAGCCAAAAGACCCTACGCAACATGCTCTACAGTCGCACCTCCTAGGTAGGGGGTAAAGAAAAAGAGAACAAAAGAAAAAATAATACAGAGAAAGAAAGAAAAAATCCTACCTACATGAAAATAAGTACAAAAATTAGAAGGGCCAGCATCTCCAGATGAGAAGGAACAAGTCCAAGAATTCTGGTACCATGAGAAATCTGAATACAGTGACACCTCCAAAGAATCACACTAGCTCTCCAGAATGGTTCATAACCAAAATGAAAACTAAGAAATAACAAAAAGAATTGAAAGCAGGGATTGTAAGAAAACTCAATGAGATCCAAGACAAGGTTAAAATCAACACAAAGAAACTTCTAAAGCAATGCGGGGAATGAAAGACCATATAAACATCTTAAAAAGAAATTAATAGGAGATTCTCAAATTGAAAAATGTACTTAAGGAATTTCAAAATACAGTAGAAAGATTTTTCAATAGACTAGACCAAGCAAAATAAAGAATTTCAGAGCTTGAAGACTGGCCTTTCAAACTAACACAGTCAGACAAAAATGAAAAAAAAAAATTAAGAAATGAACAGCCTTTAAGAAATATGGGATTATGTAGAGCAACCAAACCTACAAATTGTTGGAATGCCTGAGAGAGAAGAAGAAAATGTAAACAATATGGCAAAGACTTCTCAGGGAATAATTCAGGAAAATTTCCCTAACCTTGCTAGAGAGGTAGACATCCAGATACAAGACCTGCCAGATACTATACAAAATACACATCACCAAGGCATATGGTTACCAGACTTTCCAAAGTCAACACTAAAGAAAAAGCTTTAAAGGCAGCTAGAGAAAAAAGTCATATCATGTACACAGCATAACTCATCAGGCTAACAGTGGATCTCACAGCAGAAACCTTATGAGAGATTAGGGATCTATTTTCAGCATTCTTCAAGAAAATAATTTATAACCAAGAATCTCATATCCTGCCAAACTAAGCTTCAGAGGAGGAGAAATGAATTCTTTTCCAGACAAGTAAGTACTAAGAGAATTTGTCACCACTTGACCAGCCTTACAAGAGATTATTAAGGAAGTTCTAAACATGAAAATGAAAGAATGATACCCGTTACCATAAAAACAAACTTCAGTACGTAATAACCCACAGACCCTATAAAGCCACCAAACAATAGAAACTATAAAGCAATGAGTTAACTTCATGATGAGATTAAAACCTCACATATCAATATTAAACTCAAATATAAATGAGCTAAATGCCACCACATAAAAGTACAAAGTGGCAACTTAGCAAATTGAATTATATATAAAAAAAAGACCCATCCAACATGGGTCTTCAAGAGAACCCTCTCACACGTAGCAATCCCCATAGGCTCAAAGCATAGGGTCAGAGAAAGATCACTCAAAGGGAAGACAAAAAAGAGCTGGGGCTTCTATTCTTACATCAGATAAAACAAACTTTAAACCAACAACAGTACCAAAGAAAAATAAAAGACATTACATAATTTTAAAAGGTTCAATACAACAAGAAGACTTAACTATCCTAAATATATATACACCCAACATTGGAGAAAATTAATAAAGCAAGTACTTCCAGACCTACGAAAAGGATTAGACAATTATACAATAATACTGGGGGGCTTCAACCCGCTACTTTATGGTGTTAAGACATTGAGGTAGAAAACTAGCAAAAATTTCTAAATTTTGACATGATCAATTGGACCAAATTGATAGTTACAGAACACTCCACTCATCATCCACAAAATATATATTCTTCTCATCTGCACATAGAACATACTCCGAGATCAACCTCATTCTTGGCCATAAAGCAAGTCTTAATAATTTTTTAACAAAATCAAAATCACACCAATAATACTCTCAGACCATAGAAGTATAGAAATCAATACCAAGAAGTTATCCCAAAACCCACAATTACATGAATTTAAACAGCTTACACTTGAATGACCTTTGGGTAAACAGTGAAATTAAAGCAGAAAGAAAAAAAAAAAAAAAAACAGGGACTCTAGATAGTGAAATCTCTGGGATGCAAAAAAGCAGTGTTAAGACTAATTTATCACAGTGATAAATGTCTACCTCAAAAAGTTAGAAAGACCTCTTATGAATAATCTAACGTCACACCTACAGGAACTAGAAAAAAACAGAACAAACTAACTCCAAAGCTAGCAGAAGGTAATAACTAAAACCACAGCAGCACTAAACAAAATGAGACCCCAAAATCCATATAAAGAACTGACAAAACCAAAAGTTGATTATTTGAAAGGATAAACAAAGTATGTAGACTGTTAGCTAGATTAACAACAACAACAACAAAAAGACCAAAATAACTACAATGAGAAATGTTGGAGACATTACAATTGATCCCACAGAAATAAGAAAGATCCTTAGAAACTATTGTAAATGCTTCCATTGACACAAACTAAAAAATCCAAAGGAAAAAACACACAATCTCCCATGATTAAATTAGGAAGAAAGTGAAGCCCTGAACAGACCAATATTGAGTTCTGAAATTGAATCAGTAACAGAAAACCGACCAGCCACAAAAAGCCCCAGTCCAGATAGATTTACAGCTGAATTTTACCAGGTATACAAAAAAGAGCTGGTACCAATTCTGAAACAATTTCAAAAAATCAAAGAGGAGGAGCTCCTCGCTAACTCATTCTACAAAGCCAGCATCACCTGACAATAAAACCTAGGAAAGACACACACAAAAAAGGAAAACTACAGGCCAATATCCCTGGTGAAGACAGATGCAAAAAACCTAAAGAAAACATTAGCAAACCACATCAAGCAGTAGCACATCAAAAAGTTAATTCACCACAATCAAGCAAGCTTCATTCTTGAGATACAAGGTTGGTTTAATATATGCAAATAATTAAATGCGATTCACCACATAAACAGAATTAAGAATGAAATCATATAATTATACCAATAGATACAGAACAGGATTTCAATAAAATTCAACATCCCTTCAGAATAAAAAGCTCAACCAACTAGGCATCAGAGGAAAATTCTTTAAAATAATAAAAGCTATCTATGACAAACCCACAGCCAACATCATACTGAATGGGGCAAAGCTGGAATGATTCCCCATGAGAACTGCAACAAGGCAAGAATGTTCACTCTCACCACTCCTATTCAGCATGGTACTGGAAGTCCCAGTCAAAGCAATCAAGGAAGAAAAAGAAATAAAATACATCTAAATAAGAAAATAAAAAGTCAAACTATCTCTCTTAACAGATGATATGATTCAGTACCTAGAAAGCCCATCTAGAAAACGCCCCAAAATGATCCTGGAACTGATAAATGACTTTAATAAAGTTTCAAGATATAAAATCAATGTACAAAAACAACTAGTATTTCTATACACAAATAATATTCAAGATAAGAATAAAGTTTAAAATGCAGTCTCATTTACAATAGCTAAAGAATTATGTAATATCTAGGAATACAACCAACCAAGGAGATGAAAGATCTCTACAAGGAGAGATCTCCTGGAAAAAATCATGGATGACAAAATAAATGGAAAAACATTCCATGTGTATTGATTGGACAATCAACACTGATAAAATAGTCATACTGCCCAAATCATTCTATAGATTCCTATCAAACTATGAATGTCATTTTTCACAGAACTAGAAAAAACTATTCTAAAATTCATATGGAACAAAAATAGACAAATAACCAAAGCTATCCTAAGCAAAAAGGACAAAGCTAGAAGCATCACATTATCTGACTTCAAACTATATTCTAATACTATAGTAACCAAAAGAGCATGATACTGGTACAAAAAACAGACACATAGAAGAAGGGAACAGAATAGAAAACTCAGAAATAAAGCCACACACCTACATCTATCTGATCTTCCACAAGTCAACAAAAATAAGCAATGGGGAAAGCAATAAATGGTGCAGAGGAACGAAACTGGATCCTTTTAACCATATACAAAAATTAACTCAAAATAGATTAAAGATTTAAATTTAAGGCTTCAAACTATAGGAATCCTAGGAGAAAACATAGGCAGGAACACAATTCTGGACATTGATCTTAGGAAATAATTTATGACCAAGTTCTCAAAAAAAATTGCAACAAAAATAAATATTGATCAGTGATACTTAAACTGAAGAACTTCTGCACAGCAAAAGAATCTGTCAGCAGAGTAAATAGACAATCTACAGAATGGGATACAATATTCATAAACTATGCATCCAACAGAAGTCTGATATCCAGAATCTATGAGAAGCTTAAACAATTGAACAAGCAAAAAACAAATAATCCCATTAAAAAGTGAGCAAAAGACATGAGAAAACTCATCTCAAAAGAAGATACATAAGTGGCCAACAAACACAGGAAAAAATGCTCAACATCACTACTCATCTGAGAATGCAAATCCAAAACACACTGAGATATGATTTCATACCAGTTAGAAGGGCTATTATTAAAACCTCAAAAATCAACAGATGTTGGTGAGGCTGTGGAGAAAAGGGAATGCTTATGTGCTGTCGGTGGGAATGTAAATTAGTTCAGCCACTGTGGAACGCAGTTTGGAGATTTCTCAAATAACTTAGAACTACCATTAAACACAGCAATCTCATTATTAGATATATATCCAACAGAAAATAAGTTGTTCTACTAAAAAGACACATACAGTTATATCTTCACTGTAGCACTATTCACAATAGCAAAGACATGGAATCAACCTGGATGCCCATCAATGGTAGTATGTATATACCATGGAATACTATGCAGTCATAAAAAAAATAAAATAAAATAAAAAACAAAATCATGTCCTTTGCAGCCATGTGGAGTGGCTAGAGGCCATTATCCTAAGTGAATTAATACAGGAATAGAGAGCCAAATACTGCATATTTTTACTTAAAAATAGGAAGTAAATATTGGGTACCCATGGACATAAAAACAGCAGCAATAGACACTGAGACCTCTATTGGGGGAAGTAGGAGTGGGGGGCAAGAATTGAAAAACTATTGGATACTATGTTACTAACTGGGTGATGGGATAAATTGTACCCCAAACCCCAGTATCATGCAATAGACCCATGTAAGAAACTTGCCCATGTACTCCAGAATCTAAAATTTGGAATTTAATAATAATAACAATAATAAAATATTAACCTCTCCTCCCCACCAAAAAAGAAAAGTGGATCTCTAGGTAACTTCCCTTTGAGTCAAGTGGGTTAGAGTCACACAATCACCTGATATCTAGGCATCAGTTTCCGTGGGCTACAGACTAGCTCAAACACAATGTAGTACCTGCCCTCATGAATCTTATTCCCTAGAGAAAAAGTCAAACTTGAAACATATTATTACTGTAGACACAGTGCAATGGAAGTGGGAAGGAGAAAACAGCTATGTTTAGTGGAATGAGACAAGACGAGGAAGAGGAAGAGATTTATAGGGGAAGCAGTAAGTAAAGGTTCAGAACATGAAACATTCACTAGAAAGATAAGCAGAAGGCAGGATTCATGGCACAGACCACACCACATACAGAGGTAAGGTGGGGTGAAGTGTAAGCCTCAGTGCTTAGTGACCAAGTGACTACAGCTTGGTAATCAGGTGGGGAAGGAGTGACAATTGAGGTTGGACAGAAGCCAGATGACAAACCACAGTACTGTGAGAGCTAAAGACAAGATATAATAAATCTAACAGAATTTCGAAGTGTTTCCAAAAATTATCAAGCACACAAAAATGCTAGTTAATGCACAAAAATGTACCTTCATTAAAATCACATTGCTGAATGAGACTTTTCTCATTCACCATTTAACTACTTAGAAAAATGGTTGTAATATCTTCACACCAGTTATAATGGTGATCATTAAGAAGTCAGGAAACAACAGATACTGGAGAGGATGTGGAGAAATAGAACAGCTTTTACAGTGCTGGTGGGAGTGTAAATTAGTTCAACCATTGTGGAAGACAGTGGCGATTCGTCAAGGATCTAGAACCAGAAATACCATTTGACCCAGTAATGCCATTACTGGGTATATACCCAAAGGATTATAAATCATGCTACTATAAAGACACATGGACACTTGTTTATTGTGGCACTATTTATAATAGCAAAGACTTGGCACCAACCGAAATGTCCATCAGTGATAGACTAGGTAAAGAAAATATGGCACATATATACCATGGAATACTATGCGGCCATGAAAAAGAATGAGTTCATGTCCTTTGCAGGGACATGGATGAAGCTGGAAACCATCATTCTCATCTGACTAACACAGGAACAAAACAAAACACCACATGTTCTCACTCATAAGTGGGAGCTGGACAATGAGAACACATGGACACAGGAAGGGGAACATCACACACCAAGGCCTGTTGGGAGCTGGGGGACAAGGGGAGGGATAGCATTAGGAGAAATACCTAATGTAGATGACAGGTTGATGGGTGCAGCAAACCACCATGGCACATGTATACTTATGCAACAAATCTGCACATTCTGCACATGTATCCCAGAACTTAAAGTATAATAAAAAATAAATAAAATAAATGGTTGTAATATCTATCCCTGGGACCTCCTATTTCTCAAGGATCCAAAGATGTACCCTTGGCAGAGATATTCCAACTTTTCCTCTGACTCAGACACCCATGAAATAAGTGATTCAGTAGAACTTCATCAAAGAAGAGCAGGAAAATATCCACTGATCAGGAGATTGATTAAATATGTTGGGTATGTTTTAAAATGTCATACTCATTGCAGTTAAAATGAATGAGAGGCTCTTTACACACAGTTTTGCAAAGATGATCAAAATAACTTGCTAAATGAAGAAGTAGACTGAAGAACAGTAAATGCAGGGTATTATGGCTTTCTCAAAGGAGTATGATGGAATAAGACAGAAATTTCATTTTTCACTTTATAGATTTTTTTTTTGCGTAGTTGTTTTATAATGAACTTATTTTATAGTTTTTAAAGTCCCCCCCCCAAAAAAAAAATACACAACAGACAAAAGGAATAGGAAGGAGAAGCAGGAAAGATCAAGGTGAGATATTCACAAAAACCTTCTGCTTGAAATTCTTTTGATGCCATTATCTCAATCAACCATTAAGCAAATTCCTTGGTTGATTATTTTTTATTGACCTGATGTAATGCTTGGCTAAACTGATCCAATTGCCTGGTTGTTTTGGATCCAGAGTAACAGAATCCACGTTTTTTTGTTTGTTTGTTTTCTTTTGCCCCACCACTTTAATTATTTTTTTCTAGGTTTCTCTTCATCTGTTTTCCTGTCATAGGACTTCACTGATAGAAAGAAGACTGCTCAGCCAGGCGCGGTGGCTCACGCCTGTAATCCCAGCACTTTGGGAGGCCAAGGCGGGTGGATCACTTGAGGTCAGGAGTTCAAGACCGGCCTGACTAACATGGTGAAACCCCGTCTCTACTAAAAATAGAAAAATTAGCCGAAAGTGATGGCAGGCTCCTGTAATCCCAGCTACTCTGGAGAGTGAGGCAGGAGAATCTCTTGAACCCGGAAAGTGGAGGTTGCAGTGAGCCAAGATCGTGCCATTGCACTCCAGCCTAGGGGGCAAGAGCGAGACTTCATCTCAAAAAAAAAGAAAAAAAAAAAGGAAAAGAAAGAAAGAACTGCTCAGTTTTTGAATTTATGTTTCAAAGAATTAATTGGGGTGGGTATGTGGGGATAGATGCTGATGCCCTGTGGATCTGTGAAGTGTTAAAGGGTAAGATGGGGAAGAACGAAAATTTTCTGAGTATTTAGTGTGAGTTACTATGTTGGTGCAAAAGTAATTGCTGTTTGGGATATTAAAAGTAATGTCCAATAATAAATTACTTTATAAATATTCTCCAAATTAACCTTCCTAGCACACTTTGAGGGACATGTTTTTGCTTCTGTTTTAAAAATAAAGAGGGATTAAATAACTAATATGGCTCCTAGTAAATGATGGTTTTCAAGATTTTAAAATAGATCTGTCTAGATGAAAACACATAGGCACACAATTCTACCTATTCTAAAGAGAGTAATAATATGTATCAGCCTAAGATGTCTCAATGGTTGAATGACTTAGGACAGAAAAGGATATCCTTGGAAATATAGTAAAAAGGCTGCAAAGAATGTATCCGGTCTCATCCTCCACCCAAGTCTGCCCCACCTTTACTCCATTGACTCTTTCGGGTACAACATGAAATGATGTCTCAAACTGCATTAGAATGGACTGTGTAATGCATAGATATTAGTATTTTGGTCTTGGATTTTCAGTACAAGCCTCTCTACCTCCCATAAGCCTCACAGGCATCTGCAGGTTACATCCTTAAGGACCCAAATTAGATGACCATGTCTTTGTTTCTCTGATTCTCATTTCATTTGCCTCCTTTTAATATTTGCAGCCGATTTGCATTTAAAATGGTTAGATTCACTGCAGAGGTTAAAGGACAATTTTGTTTACTCTTAATTCAAATGAACCCCTTAGCAGAGTTAGTTATCTCAGGCCTCAGGCCTTGCTCCAGGAAAGAAATCAGAGATTGTTTCCAGACTCTGAAAACCATAAAGCCACAGATATGATGATATCCCTCCACCCTTTTATTTCTCCTTATATCCAACCATCAGTAACTGAGAAAGGCTCCAAACTGTTGTCAGTGGTTAAAACTCTTCAATTAGTTTGGGGAAATTTCTTGGGAGGAAGGGATTTGAATTCACATGGAGTAAAGGAGGCTGGAAACCCTTCAGGACTCTGGGAACAGTAAAATGTGCTGCGATCATATTTGAGTTTCAAGTCTGGTAAGACCCAGTAATACCAATGTCAGTAATATCTATCAAGTTTCTAAATTTATATAATTTTTTGAAGCTGGACATAGGGAAGAATCAAGGCAGAATTCCCTCAGATGCTAATGAAATAAAAGAAGCACATGCAATGGGATCTCCCAAGATAATCATCCGTAAATAAAGTGGAAAATTATAGTGGCAGGCTGATTTCTCGTCTCTCTCTTGAAAATACAGGGTTTACTCCATTCTCTGTCACTAAAAGAAATGCACAGAAGAAGATAGTTTTATTTTTTTTACTTCTCTCTATGTAAGTCCAATACATAATATTCCTTTTGAGCTTTGCTAGAGATGTCCATGTCTTTGTTTCCATGTTCAGCTGGATAGTTAGTCTTTGATCCCGATGAGTCTTTTTCTCTTCGTAAGTTATTCTAGCCTTCTCATAAACCCAAAGCTACTGAAGAAAGTGAATAGCTTAAGAAGCTAGTAACATATTTTATAGAAAGTATTTTATAAAACCCTGGCAGCACAGGACTTGAAATTGAAAACTATTTCAACATCCTGGCATGTTCTATTTTCAATAGTCAGGGAGCCTTTCTCTTGCTTTGTCAAGATGCATTTGTGCCCTTTAGATGTTCTATTCCATTCATCTCCACACTGTACTTTTGTAATTGGAATCTAAGAATTTTCTAAAATGTTTTACATATATGTTCTTATTCTATTGAAGTTCTGTTTTGAATGGTTTTAACTGTATTCCCTAAGCAGACAGACAGGGCAGGAGTTCTTTACCAGGAAAAGAAGATGATCATTTCAACCTGATGGCTTTAAACGAGTAAGAAAAAAAAAAATCATCATCATAAGAAGGAAATGCACCATGCACTGGTAGGCAATGCATCTAAAAACCATAACCACTTCAGCATTGCTCAGTCTGTAAGTTGGTGTAGAATCTCTATACAGATCAATATTGCTGGGCTTATGACACATTGAGAATGGTGATATCCTAGCTCAGTCAGCCATGTGTTCTTTCTATGCAGTAAAGAAAGCAGCCCTTATAGCTGCATGTCCAATGCCTTAAACATTTACTGAAATGGAATGGAAACAGCCAGGCCCAGGGCTTTTAGAGCAGTCAAATTAGAAAGGAAAAACCTTCTGAAGTCTGAAATAATGTAGAAAGTCATCAGAATAGCAAGATTAGAAAGGAACAAGGCATATCATTATCAGAAAGAAAAAACCATAGAGCGCACAACATCAACATGTGTAAATGTATCTCTAAATCTTAAATGTGCCCTACTAAACCAATAAATTATGTACTATCAAATAAATTTAAGAGGATAACAAAAATATAAATATAAATGCTTACATTTTCTTCCCAGTGGAACACTTTGAGCAATCCCCTGCATGAATGTACTTTAATTTATTGTCCCCTGGTGTAAAGGATCCCTTTCTACTCAATTAGAGCACTTTCTCTGGGTTTCTAGACAGTTCTACCATTAACTATATCATTGAGTTAAGAAGGTATTGAAATCTATGGCTCCATGTAAACATGACTCCTTGAACAGGTAAAAGGTTAAGCTATTATACCATCTTCATGAATTTGTTTTGCCAGCTAAAAGCAGCCCCTGAACAAGGTAGATTTATCTCAGATATCTGAATTCAAAATATCCAAAGCCAGAGAGGACAGGTTTGAGGGCCTGATTACTGTATCAGGGAACCTGGGTGGGTTTTGTCCCTTGGCTCTCAGATAAGAGGGTATAAATGCAGAAGCATAGAAAGCCCACATGTTGAGGAATATTATCAAATATCTGTGTCTTGCCTGAGCTCAGTCCATCCCTGTCAGTGAAGCCACATGATTTCTCGTAAGCCTCCCTTCTAGAAAATAGCCAATATGGATTCAAGGAAATCCTGACTTCTCACATCAAAGCTTTTAGCCCTCATCTTTCTAAAACCACCACAACAGTTCCTAATGGCTCCATGTTCTGCCTTCTGTGGAGGAGTGAAGGAGACTAAGTGACAGGGAAGGATTAGAGGATCTCATGCCTTTCACTCTTTAAGAGGATGGACGCATTTTGAGTTTCCTTCTTTCAAAAGGAATTCAGATATTTGAGTTTGAAATCTTATAATAGACAGTGTAATTTTAGCTCTCTTCTTTTTTCCATCAGGTTAAAAATAACTTTCAAATAATTTTCTTCTCATTGGATTTTCTCATTCACAGATTATCTCAAACTCACATTTGGAACCCTTATTAGTTGATAGTGTCTTACTATTATTAATCATGTTCTTTGATATATATTAAATTTGACTTGATTTATTGGGAGATTGATACTGGTGACCTTAGAATGAACAAAAATTATAATGATATTTAATACTAAAGCCTGATCATCATGCTAGCTGCATATTAATAACCTGATAGGTTTGATAACACATTTGGAACTAAAATGTTGGAGAATTTTCTTTTCATTTTCCTGAATTATTATGGAAAAGCTCCATAGAGATACCTATGACAGACCACTAAAACATGTCACTGAAACATCTTAATGTTCCCTGTAGAGTGCAAAGGTCAGGGGTATAGGTTGGAAGGGCACTGTGGGACATTCCTGGAAAAGGGATGCCTCTTCATTTTATTGCTTGAGCAATTCCTGTTCAATGAATCAAACATTATTTGGGTACTTAATATGTGCTGAGTACTCTGTCAGGAGCTGGATACATAAATGAATAAGGTTGGTTGCTTGCCCTGGAAGAGCTCACATTCTGGCATGAGAGAGACACATATAAGATAAATTCTGAACAAGCACCTGGAGAGTGTTATGAGACCCCAGAAAAGCATTGCTGAACCTACCATGGCAAAGAGTGAAGAGTTTATCTGGGAAAAGATAGTCAGTGGGGGAATTGAAACTTACGGGAGAGTGAGGCCAAAGGAAGCGTATTAAAGACACAGAACTTGAAATAACCACCACACATCTCCAAAACATAAGTTCCTTTCTCCTTGGTTCTCCTATTGGCCAGCTATGGAGAAATATAAATGGAGCAGGAGCTTCCCTGGAAGTGTGAAGGGTTCCCAGATTCAGGATTAGCTTGTCAGAAGAAGCATTATATTGTAGTCTCCCATGGTCACCAAGAGATCAGGCCCAAGTCAGATCTAATAGTCTGGACTTAACATTACTGAAAAGGTCCAGAGAAGAGAGTGCAATTTCATTCCTCAAAATTCACCTTCTACCCCCACTGCAGGCAATGTAGGCTCTTACCTTAGCTACATGTGCATCCATACCCCAGCTTCAAATGAGGCCCTGAAACATTTTAATGCTCCTTCCTCCCTTCACTGAATCTTCTACAGGACAGTGTCCTTCACAGAGTACAGGCTATGCTTTTCCATTTGCCCATTCTAGTTCCTCTTTGTTTCTCTCTTTACTCCTAAGGACAGATCACTCATTTATCATCTTTATTTAAATGTTCAGGTAGTATGCATGCTAGACCATATTTCTCATTCATTTTCCAATTTTACATTCTGAGATAGGAGGTTTCAAGGCCAGGATGGGCCAGGACTTTATAAACATCCTGGTCTTCATTTTAAAATTTAAAATTCCAAATGATTTGGAGTCATATAACTCAGTGTTTTATGTTAGATTTAGATACTCCTGTTTACCCTTAGGAGTGCTGAGACATTTAGTATTAATTAAAGTGTATTAAGATTCTCTCACTTTGCAGAATTTTTTGACACTCAGAAAAACTAGAGATACTCCACAGTGTTGAAAACCTGAGAAGTCAACCCAACATTGCCTGATAAGTCTTAGAGTTGGGCTGGCAGATTTTGGCAGTTTCTCTATCAGCAAGATTTGTCTGTCAGGGAGAACAGTGAAAGAGACCTGGCAGCATCAGAGGAGTTGGCCTTTTTTTTCACAGCATGGCATTCACCTTTAGAACACCTCAAAAGGCCACCAATGGGTTCATGCTATGATTCTCATCTAGAAGCTTGTGACTTAAAGCCTGAGGTATTTTCTCAAAGATAAAAAAATACAATCCATTGGGAGAAAAGTGGAAATATCTTGTATTTATTTGTGTAATTTTTAATATTGGCACCTTCATAAAAGCAGTGTTAGATTGTACTTCTAGAAGAAACTTCTTGTATCATTGAGATTGAGTCTACAATGTACATTCTGTCCTCAAAGATTAGTCCAAGGCAATCATGAGGCTCAGAATCTCCTTGCCAACAATTGGTTTAGATATAAGAATATTATCTAGTCTTGGCCAATAAGACATGAAGAAATCTCCACAGGAGGCTCTCAGAAACATTTTCTTGCTTCTAACTGGTAAATATGGGGAGAGATGCTCCCCTTTATCCTTGCTGATATTGTAGCATCTGCACATGATGGCCAGAATCACTGGAGGCCTCTTGCTGTCAGCCTGAGTTTGAAGCACACACAGGAAAGAAGGAAGAGCTCATAGGGTTGGAGGAGCAGAACCAAAGCACTCTCATTTCCCTTTTGAAGCTGCTCCACCTCTGGACTTGTCATGTGAGCTGCTCATTTTCCTTTCTGTTAAAGCTGGAGTAAATGTTAAGTTTCTTGCAATTGTGAGCGCATCTTCTCCGATAAAAACAGACTCAGGATGTTGAATTTGATCCTCAGTTAGTGGAAGGTAATCCTCAGTTACCATCACCTGGAAGTAACAAAGGAGAGATGCAAAGAGAGAAGAAAGCCATGCAGACATATGCTAGATGACCTCAGGTGCAGTGTGTGGCACATCCCTTTTGTGTAGGCAGGGAGTATGCATAAACAGCCTCCTTTCCTTTTCTCTCCACACCAGAGGTTCTTATGTGTGTTCTGTGATACCTTGGCAGTCTGATGATACCCAAAGATCACTTTTCAGATAAATAATTTTAAATTAGTAAAATAAAATATATATATAATTGTAAAAATTATATTGCAATAGCTATCAAAATGTTTAAAAAACTAAATTTGTGATGACTATTAAATGTATTCTTTCTCTGTTTTACATAAAAGTCTATTGTATGTCTAAAGGCCACTGTTATTTTAAAGTAATAAATGAAATTATTTTGAGATATTCACAAACATAAAATGAGGTAAAATAACCTGCAGTTTCTATTGGCCATAGTCAAAGATCTTGTTAATACTTGGTGGATTATTGTCCCAAATTCATAATTGAAGAAAATAGTTAATTTCAGTTATAATTGGTGAACTAATAATGTAATGGCTTTTTTTATCCAATTTCATAGGCCCTCGGAAACCTATCTAAAGATCACTTGCTTAGGAAGTCCAGTTCTTACCTTTTTAAAAAGTAATATTCTAATCCACCTTGAAGGCAGCCTTTTGTTCTTTGCTGATTGGGCTTGCACATAGAGCATTAGAGCCACAACTGTGTATTTGTAGCATGTAAATTAGGACTGCTGCCATCTCTAATCTTGATCATTTATGTTTAGAAATCTCCTTCTAGTTACTTCTTCTTAGCTAATTGTGATGTTGGCTGGGGATTTTCTAGACAATAGAAAGAACTTCTTCTTGTTATTCAGGGAGGGTAATTCCAATATTTCAAAATTATTTGCTTTTTCTGTATCATCTAGCAACTGAAAGATTGCATGACTCCTGCTTGGAAATAAACTCTTTGGCTAGGTGGTATTACTAATCTTAGCTAGTACAAAATTAAGAAGGTAAAATTTGTTGACTGCTAAAATGCCTATTCCAACAATCTCAATTCCTATTTTCTTGGTCCAAACCTCAAATGTAGTTTTCTAAAAATCACTTAAGGCTTCACTTTACACTTAATTAACAATCCAGAGAACAAGAAAACATTTTATTTTATGACTTAGTAGAGCTGTCTCACAAAACTCTATATTACGTTTAAGAAGAAGAAAACATGTTTAAGAAGTTAGCTGCCCCTTGCCCTCCTCTCCAAATTCCTGTGGCCATAATGTTTCATTTAGGACCTTTGTTTTGACTCATTCCAGTGAATTTTGCAAAATATTTACATCTTCTCATCTCAAATAGAATTTGATATACAAAAAAATAGTGGCTTCTATTTATTGAATAGCATCAGGTAAATGAACAGAAATATGGAAAGGGTTATGAGCTACAAGAGTATATAGAAAAAAAATATATATATATATGTTAAAATATGTGTATGTGTGTGTGTGTATATATATATATATATATAGAGAGAGAGAGAGAGAGAGAGAGAGATGGATTACCCAATTGACCTTGGGCAATCTTGTTGATACAGCAATTTTCTCAGCACCGGTTCTTTACAAAAGTGGATATGTTTTTAGCAACAGGGTTTATTTAAAATGAGCTGTCTGATGTTTTAATGATACCCATAGTTGTAACTTTTCCAATAATTGAATTCTCATTGTTAGTGGAGACTGTTACAAACTACTGGAAGATAGTCTCTTTGGGGTTTCCATTTGATCAAGTTTTTATCATTTCCTGAAATGGCTAAGCCTCATTAATGGCTACTACTTCTACTTTCTAAAGAAACTGCCCTGGGTCTTCACCTGGAGCTTATCAGGCTTCTATAATGAAAGATGTGAAAGAAACCGCTAGGCATTAGCATTAGAGCAATCATTAGAGACAGGAATTATGTCATTAAAAGTTACTGCAGCTATAATGAAGATGAGGATAACAGACAAATAAAAGAGATAGCAGGGTTGGTTAGAAGGAATCATACAAAATTGGGTAAATGGAAGGCTTAAGGTTTTCAATTTACTTTCTCGAGAATCAGAATTCAATTGATTTCTTTTTGGGGGTTCCGGGTGGTATCAGATCTTCTTTGAGAATGAAGCCACGAAATCCAATTTATTCATCAAATATGTATTCATTTGCGTACTTATTGTTTAAATAATTTTTCTTACAAAAACAACATGTGCAGCAAATCTCTCAACCTAACAAAGGACATCTATTAAAAATCCACGGCAGCCAAGATCACACTTAATGGTAAAAGACCAAATGCTTTCCCCCTGAGAACAGGAAAAAGATGCTCTTATTGCTGTTTCTATTAAACATTATTCTATAGGTTCTAGCCAAAAAAAAAAAAAAAAAAATCATGAAAAGGTTATAAAAGGCATCCAGATAAGAAATGAAAAGGTAAAACTAACTGTATTCATAGATAACATGATCTTGTATATAGATAATCGTAAAGAATCCACTAAAGTACTATTAGAACTTATTAGAACTTATAAACAAATTCAGCAAGATTTTAGGATACAAATATTAAAAAGTCATTTATGTTTCTATACAATAGAAATAATCTGAATGCCAAACTAAGAAAACAATTCCATTTATAAACACATAAAAAAGAATAAAATACTTAGATATGAATTTAACAGAAGACATATAAAACTGGAATTCTGAAAACTACAAAACATTTTTGAAACAAATCCAAATAAGTGGAAAGACAACCCATGTTTGTGAATTAGCAGACATAATGTTAAGATAGGAATACTGCCCAGTGTTATCTGTAAATTCAATGCAATTCTTTTCAAAATTTCAGCTGGGCATTTTGTAGAAATTAACAAGCTGATCTAAAATTCATATGGAAATGTAAGGGACCAAGAAAAGACAAACAATTTTGAAAAAGAAGAACAAAGTAGGAAGACTCATGCTTCTCAATTTCAAGACTTACTCCAAAGCAAAAGCAATCAAGACATTGTGGCAGCAGAATAAGGTAACACAGTGGAACAAACTTGAGAGTCCAGATATAAAACTATTTGTGGTCAATTGATTTCAACAAGGCTGCCAACGTTATGAGGAAAAAACAGTCTTTTCAACAAATGGTTTTAGGACAACTAGATATCTACATATCAAATAATAACGTTGGACCACACCATACACAAAAATTAACTTAAAATGGATTATAAATATAAATGTAAGAGCTAAAACTATAAAAGTCTTAGAAGACAACGTAAGAGTAAATTGTGATGTACTTGGGCTAGGCATAGTCTTTTTAGACACACCGCCAAAAGCACAAAAGAGAAAATAGAAAAAAAAGATAAATTAGAGTTCTTTAAAATTAAAATATTTGTGATTCAAATGATACCATCAAGAAAGTGAAACAAACACAATATGAGAGAAAATGTTTACCAATCATGTATCTGATAAGGTACTTATATCCATCATATATAAGGAACTCTTGAAACTCAACAATAAAAAGACAACCAATCTGAAAAGTAGGCAAAGGATCTGAATAGATATTTTTCCAAAGAAGATATACAAATGGTCAACAAGCCCATAAATAGATACTCATTGTTAGTCATTACTGAAATGCAAATCAAAACTATAGTGAGATACCAATTCATATTCACTAGAATAGCTATAGCAAAAAAAACTTTGGAAACAACAAATGGCAAGAATGTAGAACAAGTAGAATCCTCAGATTGTGCTGATGGGAATGGAGGTTGGTGCTGCTGCTTTGGAAAATAGTCTGGCAGCTACTCAAAAGTTGAAACATAGGGTGGGGTGTGATGGCTCACACATATAGTCTCAGCACTTTAGGAGGCCAAGGTGGGAGGATTGCTTAACATCAGGAGTTTGAGAAAAGTTTAAACGTAGAGTTACCATATGACCTAGCAATTCTACTCTTGAGAATGAAAACTTAGATTAAAACATACACGTGAATGTTCATAACAGCATTGTTTACAGCAGCCAAGAAGTGGAAAAAACTCAAACATCAATAATTGATAATAACCAAATAAAATGTGGCATATTCATTAAATAGAATATTATTGGGTAAATGAATATATTACTGATACATTCTACAACATGGTGAACTTTGAAAATATTATGCTTATTCTTTTTTAAGTATAAATAGTATTCCATTGTGTATGCATACCACATTTTCTTTATTCTTTCATCTGTCAGTAAACACTTAGGTTGTTTCCATATCTTGACTAGTAAAAATAATACTGCAAAAAATATGGGAGTGCAGATATCTCTTTAATATACCGATTTCATTTTCTCTAGATATATACCCAGTAGTGGAATTACTGGATCATATGTTAGTTCTATTTATAAATTTTTGAGGAACCTCCATACTGGTTTTCATCACGTTCATGCTAATTTATATTCCCACCAACAGCGTACAAGAGTTTCCTTTTCTTCATATCCTAAGACATGTTATCTCTTGTGTTTTTGATAATAGCAATTCTAACAGGTCTGACATAATGTCTCTTTCTGGTATTAATTTGCTCATCTAGTGATTAGTGATGTTAAACATATTTTCATATACCTCTTGGACTTTTTCGTGTCTTCATTTGAGAAATGTCCACTCAGGTCATCTGCTCCTTTTTTAATTGGGTTGTTTTCTTGCTACTGAATCGAGTTCCTTATATATTTTAAATATTGACCCCTTATTGGATGTATGCCTTCAAATATTTTCTTCCATTCCATGACTTGTCTCTTTACTCTGTTGATTGTTTGCTTTGCTCTGTAGAAGCTTTTTAATTTGATGTAATCCCACTTGTCTATTTTTGCTTTTGTCACCTGTGCTTTGGGGACCATACATTTTTTAAAATTATTTCCCAGACCAATGTCATGGAGCATTTTTACTTTGTTTTCTTCTACTACTTATACAGTTTCACATCTTATGTTTAAGTATTTACTACATTTTGAGTTGATTTTTGCGTATGGTGTGAGGTGTCTCATTTCATTCTTCTGCGTGTAAATATGCAGTTTTCCCACCTTTTATTGAAGAAATTGTCCTTTTTCCAACATGTGTTCTTGACGTCCTTGTCAAAAATCACTTGACTGTAAATGTGTGGATTTATTTCTGGACTCTCCATTCTGTACCATTGGTCTATGTGTTTTTATGCCAGTGTTGTGCTGTTTTAGTAATTATAGCTTTGTAGTAGACTTGAAGTCACATAATGTGGTGCCTCAGGCTTTGCTCTTTTTGCTCAAGATTGCTTTGGCCATTTGGGGCCTTTTATAGTTCCACACAAATAAGATTTTGGAGGTTAGAGAAAGACATTGTTGCTCCCATTTTCAAATGGAAAAACAGGTTTAAATGATAAAATGTCCAAGATTTCTTAGTGAATAATTAAATTGAGAAACTTGTCTTTATCTTATTCTAGATAGTTTTTAAGCAGCAATTTCAATTAATCTCCCTGAAAAATACAAGACACATTAAACAAGGTCCTTCTGTTAATTCTCATCTCCATCCCAGCCTATATTGCTGCTAGGTGACTCTTCCCAAAATAAATGCTAACTACATCATTTCTTTGTATCCAAGGTTTTTTTATGATTCTTTTTTGTTCCCTTAGTTCTTAATCTGCTGTTCAAATTCCCCAGCAACCTGCCTGTAATTTACTTTCCCGAAAGCTTAATCTAAGCTTATATACTTCTGGGCACATTTTCTAAGGCCAAAATCAAAAACAAAACAAAGAAACACTACTATTTACTATTCTTTACACATTTTCTTCACTTTCTTCATTTTATGCCTTTGATCATGTTCTGTTAGCTTGAAGTGCCTTTCTCACCTTTGACTCTATATAGCTAAAACTTAGCTACACCTCAGGTTCATCTTAAATTCTACCTCTGTCAGGAAGCATTCACAGAGGGTGGGGTTTGGGGTTGGGGGTTGAGGGGTGATCTTTCTCATCTTTGAACTTCCCCATACTTTATTGCAATAAGGTATTTGCTACTTTGTATTATAGTTCTTTGTAATCTGTTTTATCCCATTTATTGCTCCTGATTTCCAAAAATTGAAATATTAGCTAAGGGACTTTATTTTGGCCAAAAGTAGCCTGTTGCTTCTAATGTTCTTTTATTGACAGTTCATTTTTGTTTAGTCTGTGAAGGGATATCTTGTGTAATTTCATGTATTTATTCGAATTTTCTGTCAGTTGTTCTGCTATACCTTTTATTAATTATTCAGTAGTATGTAAATTAGTCTCATGTTTTAACCTATCAAAAGCAGCAGTGGGATGAGCCAGTTAAATTTTCTTTGCGAAGCTGTTATTTTTGTCTTGAGGAATCCTGTTGAGGTTTTCTTGAGGTGCATGATGGAATATCAAAGAGGGACGTAGGACTAGAAGGAAAAACAGTTCCCCTTGAAGACTAGAATGAGCAATCACAAGCATGGTTTTCATTTGCTGCCTTCTGAACTGAGGAATGAGTTTAAAGTATTTGCATATGTTAGATAGGAGTAGCAGAATCCAGCTTCTAACAATGCTTCTTCCCAACTAAAATGAATTTATAGAAAATCAGGCTGTCTAATGGTGACATTTGCATTTCTGATTCACCATCAGGCCTACAGAAACTCCTTTAGCTGGTCATTATTACTGACAGCTTAGTACCTCAATACATTCTCAAAGAGGACTTTTTGTAATTAAACTCCCACCCCATTGCACCTAGATTCATGCTCGTGTTCTGGATTTATACATGCAGCTTTTGAATAATATGGCTTCAAATAAAATATCTAGGTAACTTAAGAAAAATTTTAATTTCTCTCCATTTTACAGTAATATAAAGTTTTCATCCAGCCCCATAAAACTAAATCCTTGTACTGCTTTGCCAATCCATAGTTCAGAAAACTTGAGTTTTAAGGATTGGAAATGTATTGAGTAAGTTTCTGACACTGCAATTGGCTGTTTACATGCCCATTAGGTTTACTTCTCAAATGTACTGTGACTTCAAAATTACTTGTACCCTGTAAATATAATCAGCAAATGCTACTAGGGGATGAAAGAGTTTAGGACAACAAAAACTAGCATGTTGTTGGCTAAAGAATTCTGTTTTGCATTTGTCTTTCCTCCCAGTGGAGAATAAACTCCCAGTTAAAAAAGACTAGCATGACAGTTTTGTCTTATTTCCTCATAGGATTCTTAAATCCATTAGATGTATTTAATCATGGCAATTGTTCCTGGAACACCTCTGAGTATAATCAAATGAACCAGTGTTCCAAGATCGTAGGTATTGAGCACAGACACACTGGACCTAAGGGAGAGTTTTCCGTGTTAGAAAACAGAGAGGTGAATGTCACCACTCAGTTTTTGGCATTTCACTATTCAAAGAGTGTAGCAGGCTCCACCGTGGGACCTGTTGCTTTGGGATTTTTGCTTCTAAAGTTATTCTGAAAAAAGGCAAACGTTCACAAGATAGATATAATGAAAGATTTCAGTTTTTCTTCATGGATCTAACATAACCTAGGGATTCTTTGTAGCACTGAATTCAAGGTTTAGTATATGGCCATGGAAAGAAAAAAATGGAAGTTCCACATCAAAATGTCCAACCTCCAACCCAAAGCAACCCATTTGACCACTTTATTCAAATACTTTGTTAGCCTAATAAAAACATATAGGGTGTCCAGGTTACTTGCCCACTGGTTTCCAGGTGAGGCCGACCATCCGAATGCCCTGGCAAAGTTTCTTTAAAACATTGAGATTCCTAGGGTCCATCCCAGCCTTAGAGAATCAGAATCTCCAGGGATTGGGCCAATGAATTTCATCCTCAAAAGATTCTGATTTGCAGCTAGGTCTAAAGACCAATGGAATAAACCACAATTCCCCAGCTACTGGTCCAAGGACACTGAGGAATTACTTCAATGTCTTTTTTTATATTTCCTTAAATTTTGATTACTTAATTCCTTTTATGAGCCTGCACAAGAAATAGAGTACGGCAAGTAATAAATTGCCTACCTGAATAAATTAACTCCTTTTCACTGCTCCTTAATAATCAACAATACCACCATTATTTTCTTATATCTCAAACATACATGTTTCATCTGGTAATAGTGACATATTTGAACATAATTAAAATATTGAAACCCTTCTCTTCTCTGTTGGTGAGTTGCTCAAGATTGGATTATTTTATGCTCCTGGAGCATATTTTATAGTTGAAGAATGTACATTCTATTGAAAAAAAAGTTTTTAAAAAGTGATGCAATTTTATGTAATCATAAGTTCAATAATAATAATAAGTTTTAAAAAGGAACATAAGGGAATAAAAAGTAAGGTAAATGATGACAAGTTTCAGGAAAGGCCTTTCTGAGGAGGAGACATTTTATATGACAATTCCAGTGCTGAAGATACTGCTGCTATATTATATTTTTTGAAACTGAGTAAATATTAGTTGAATGAATGAATGAATGAATGACAAAAGTAAGGCCTCATAAGAATCTATGGGATGAGCCTATACAATAATACAGTCTTGGGAGGTTCTAGGAATAGCACTGTCTAGGAACAGCATCGACTAGGAGAGCTGGGCTGGGGCCCAACGAAGTAGTGCCTGGAGGTCTTGATAAAGAGTTGAGACTTTATTCTATGTACAGATGGGGATTTACAGAGTTTCAGTCAGAGAAGTGATATGATTTTGTTTATGTTCTATAATGATTACTCGGGTTGCTGTGAGGAAAATGGAAAGCAGAGAGATGAGACAGGAGGACATTGCCAGGCTTTAGAACAGGGTGGAGGTTGCAGACTTGGAGAGAATGGCTCAGATTCTGCAAACAGTCAAAGGTGAAACAATGAGTCTTGCCAATGGAGTGTCTCTAGGAAGTAAGAGAAAGAGAAGAGTTAATGATTAACACATACGTTTGGTTGGAGACCCTGGGGTGATGGTACAACGTACCTAATGAGGTCAGGAAGACTAAGAAGCAGGGTCAGGAAGGGTGGAAAATCAAGAGTTCTGTCCTGGAATGGGAAGACTAAGATGCCTATCACACTTCAAGTGAAGATGTTGACTGAGGAGTTGAATTTGCAAATCTGAACTCAGAGCTCTGGCTGGACAAAGGGATGTGCGAGTCATCAGCATAATGCACACTTGGACTGCCCTTGCGGCCGCAGCTTGCCTTTTCTGCTTTCTTTCCTCTCCTCTTCATAACTAATCCCATCTTCCCTCTTCTACTTCCTCCCCATTCTCTTCCTTTGCCCCTTCCTCTGCTGTATTAGATGTACTTTTAGAATCCATTGCCCTGTTATTTATTTTTTTCCTATATTTTTTCACCATGGGGTGTGTTATTTCCGGCTTAGAAATATACAGTCACACGAGAAGATTTGAACTCTACTGTATAACTCATTAAGTCACTTGCTGCTCTCTGGGTCTCAGTTTTCTCATGTGTGAAACATGCAGTCAGGTTATGTCAGTGGATGAGATGACAGCGGGATGCCCAGATGCTTATCTTGCTTCAAGCCTAGTAGATCCAGTTTTGTTGATACCATCATTGTTGTTGTTAACAATGATGTTTAGATAAAATCCCACTGAACAAAAGTGTCCATGAGCAGAAATGGAAGTTTGGAAACCACTGGCTTAAAATGATAAATGATCCTTAAGTTACTCTCTGTCACTGAATTCAATTTTCCATGTGACTAATGTGGACTGAGGAAATGTAAGCAGAAGTGATTGGAGTTTAGGGTCTAAAATTAAGAATCAGTATTATGCACTGTCCTGACATCTGGTAAAATCAGTAGGGCTTCAAAAGGCTTAATCCCAGCTCCTCTCCCCTCTCTGCTCCCACAGATAACGTGCTCAAACCAAACAACCCTTCTTATCAAAGGGACCACAGACAGTCCTGTGTTTCCCTGAATAACAGGTTTCATTGCTTGCCACCCTATGAAATCATTCAAACAAGTCAATCACTTCCTCCTGTGTGAATGAAGGGGTACCTCATCCTCTGGACACTACACTATCTGCCTCTTCCTGCCTCTGCTTGTCCACACCATTCCCGAGTACAGCCCCCGGGTGACCCTCCATCATGTGCAATGTCCTCTACTCCAGGCTGTGAGTATAACCAACAAACTGCTGTCAATCTCATCTGTCCAGTGTCAGGTGTCATGTATCCTGCCATCTCCATGACCTCAGGGAGGGAAGATGAAAATGAGGTGGGCTGGGCACGGTGGCTCACACCTGTAATTCCAGCACTTTGGGAGGCTGAGGCAGATGGATCACCTGAGGTCAAGAATTTGAGACTAGCCTGGCCAATATGGTGAAACCCCATCTCAACTGAAAATATAAAACTTAGCCAGGCGTGGTGGTGCACGCCTATAATCCCAGCTACTTGGGAGGCTTATTGGGAGGCTTAGGCAGAAAAATCGCTTGAACCCTGGAAGAGGAGGTTGCAGTGAGCCGAAATCACCCACTGCACTCCAGCCTGGGTGACAAGAGCAAAACCACAGAAGAGAGAGAGAGAGAGAGAGAGGCAGGAAGGGAGGAAAGAAAAGGAAGGAAAGGAAAGGAAAAGGGAAGGAAGGAAGGAAGGAAGGAAGGAAGGAAGGAAGGAAGGAAGGAAGGAAGGAAAAGAAAAGGAAGAGGAAAGAATGGAAAGAAAGAGAAAATGAGGTGAATAGGAAGCCATGAAAACAGTGAAGGACCCTTTTGTTTTTTTTGAGATGGAGTCTTACTCTGTCACCCAGGCTGGAGTGCAATGTTGTGATCTTGGCTCCCTGCAACCTCTGCCTCCTGGTTCAAGTGATTCTCCTGCCTCAGCTTCCCGAGTAGCTGGAATTACAGGTATGCATCGCCACACCCAGCTAATTTTTGTGGGGGATTTTTTTGTTTGTTTTATGGTAGAGACAGGCTTTTACCATGTTGGCCAGGCTGGTCTTGAACTCCGGACCTCAAGTGATACTCCCACCTCAGCCTCCCAAAGTGCTGAGATTACAGGCGTAAGCCACCGCAGGACACATTTGTGTAGAAGTTTTAAAAACCAGCATGTAGTTTTGCTGCTCTCTTTTTTCATGTGAAATCACAATGTCTCAGACAAAGGCTACTGTTTTAGCCTGAGCCTGATTGAAGAGCTGGAGCCAACCCTGACAGGCAGCCGCAGAAGTGAGAAACCAGCATTGGTTGGTACAAGCCATAAGCCCCTGAGATTTGGAGGTTTTTTCATTACCTTGGAATAATTTAGAATAACTTAACATAACTTAGCCTAAGTTAAGTTGAAAACAGATTTGTACTGGGGAGCAGAGGGCAAGTGTGAGTAGAGAGCATGTAGACACTAGGATGCCAGGGCAAGAAGAAGGGGGAAGGGAACAGGAATTGTCTCAGTCCTGTACCTAGTACAGATATTTTGTACTCATTTTTTTTTTACTTTAACTTTTATGACAATTCTATAACTAGGATCAATACTTAGCTCTTATCTTAGAAGAGGCAAAGAAACTAGTATCAACCAGCATGATGGGATTTCCCAACTTCAGCAGTCCTGACCTTCTGAGCCAGATAGTTATTTGTTGCAGGGGGAGAAGGGCTCTCCTGTGCATTGCAGGAGGTTTAATGCTCTTTGGCCTCCCCCCAGTAGCACTTCCCAGGTCATAACAACCACAAATGTCTCTAGACAATGCCAAATGTTTCCTGGGGGACCAAAAGACCCTAGTTGAGAACCACTGCAGTAGAATCCTAAAATCAGACAGAAGTCTACCTTGCTCAAATATCTATGCCATTTCCATGAGGCCCTCCAGACAGCACTGAAGGTATGCAAAGAAGGAAGACTTGGCCCCCTCTTGACCTAGCCAGGGCCCTATCTGGCCTGTTCGGTGGATCAGAATGGAAGACAGATTCTCACTTGCCTCACTGACTTACCAGAGCTGTCATCTGGCCCTAAGCAGCACAGTGCACAGTGTGAGTATGCTCCATATCCTATTACCAAATAGCTGAGCTGTTCTTCCCCACAGAGGATGTTCCTAATAAATTATAGGTCTGAGCAAGTGATGAGCCTGAGGAAGGGTCACGATGAGTCTCTCTTTACTGCTATTAAGAAAAAATAAAGCTGTGGTTAACCACATGGACCATATGGGGAATAAATCAAGGAAACTTAACTATGTACTAGGAGGAATTTCTGAGGCCAGGAAACACAGCTCTAGCTTGCTCTCCTGCCAACCTGTGAAGACTCATGCTTGATGCATGGTGAACTGTGTCCTGTGGCTGTCAGCCAGGAGACTTCTGGTGAGGCCATGGGCATGAACAAAACATATGTCCACGGGGCCTCCTCCTGCCTCCTCATTAAAGGGCAGAAAAAGCACTCCAGTTCATTGGGCCTTGGGAAGGCAGGCTAAGACTCCAAGCGTTAATTACCACAATATCAAAAGGTTACATCTTCCTCACTCAGTGAGAAGGAAAAGCAATAGGAAGCCGACAGTCCTTGGAGCCCCAAAGTGGTGTCCTGTTCTGTTCTATTCTTAAAAGGACAGACACGGTAGGGCACGTTTGGCTCAAGCCTGTAATCCCAGCACTTTAGGAGGCCGAGGCGGGAGGATCATGAGGTCAGGAGATCGACAGCATCCTGGCTAATGTGGTGAAACCCTGTCTCTACTGAAAATACAAAAAGTTAGCCAGGCATGGTGACACACCTGTAGTCCCAGCTACTTGTGAGGCTGAGACAGGAGAATTGCTTGAACCTGGGAGGCAGAGGTTGCAGTGAGCCGAAATCACGCCTCTGCACTCCAGCCTGAGTGACAGAGTGAAACTCCATCCCCCTCCTGCCCCCCCCTCCAAAAAAAAAGGACAGACTCCCTTTTTCTGTAGCTATTTGGTGCCAGTTTGCCCTTCTTCTTGAAGAGGATGTCAGAGCTGAAGACCCTGCTCCCCACAGGGCAAATGCTTACAAGAAAGGAAAACTCCACAGTCCATGAGGCCTGAGAGAAAAGAGCTGCTTTGTCCCATACCAAGCCCCTGCCTCTATCTAGCCCCTCCAAGTGTCCTAGCTCCCATTCCATCTTCCTCCTTCAGCCGACCAAGGGTCCTCAAGGAAAACACCATGGACATATAGACCACAATGGCCACCCATGCTCAACACCTCAACGATGCATTCATTTAAACATAGACCTTTTTAAGGTTAGCTAGAATTACCCTAGCTATGACGATTAACCCACAGATTAAGAAAATGGGTTAGAACCCAGTGCCTTTCCCCAGCTACAGTTACTCGTTTCACTGTAATTCATATAGTTGTAAAGTTGGTGATACAAACATTGCATACAGAGGGACTTGTGTGGTTATATACTTTGAAGAATAATTCAAACTCATTATGATATGTATGTGGGGGGGGCATCTCAAAAATGTAAAAATGTAAGTCTAACCTATAATTATGCATCATTATGGTGTCTTTCCAAAAGAAAACGGCTAGCATTCTCCTGGGGAATTGCTACTGCCTGGTGAAGGACTTTGGATAAGCAGAGTCAAGACAGGGTGACATGTAATAGAAGGTTTCCACTGCAGCATTGTAGCTGACAGCGAAATCCCTAGGTTGCTCAGTGATGTGTTTCTGATAGTTTGCATTTTTGTTAACGGTTATTGCTCAAATGTGTGCATGCAAATGTACAGAATTTCAGCTGTCTTTAAGTTTTCTAGTTTGAGGATATGTTTAATCCTCTTTAAGGATAAGTAATTTTTATTATTTTAGAGTCAGTCTTCTACAGTATAATAGCTTCCTTTCATTTGTGACACATTTGCTATGGGTGGGCAGCGTGAGCTCCAGGCCATTCTTGGTTAGAAGGGGGTTTCTGAAGAGGGTCTTATTGCTTGAGCAGGTTCCTTCCTTGAATAACATGAGTGAAACATTCTCAGGCCTTGGAAAATTATCTATGTTTGATGCAATTGCACCAAACATATGGGTCTTTAAAGGATGCCTAAGGATCTAATGTGTTTATCTGAATGTTGAATATGGATGTGGTATGTTTCTGTGAGCCCTAAATTTTAGAAGGTTCATAGTGTATCTTTTTCCAATAGCTGTGAAACTTGATTCTTTTACTTTCATTTGTTTGTTTTTTGTTATTTGTTTTTGTGTGACTTTCTCTCCTACCCTTATTTGAATTTCCTGCTGCAATAACTGCTTTGACAACAAATGAAAAAGGAAAGAGGACCTTGGATTTACTCTCCTGGGTTGGACTCAGTGCCAGTATATTGCAGCCCTTAAATCTACTGATTTATTGCACATTTTTCCATGTCTATATGGCAAAAGTCACTTAATAAAGAGAAGCCAATCCATTGTTCATTGTTTTGGGTTTTTTGTTCATATTTTAGCAATCTTGATGTTAATCTCAGGTTGTCTACATCAATAACAAATCAATCACCTGAAAATCAATTATTAAAATAACTTGTAAAAAAAAGTTCTGCATATAAAATGACCTGATTTTTCAATAAATCCCAATTTATTTTATTCAAGATCATTGTTATTATATACAATGGTTGAAATATATATATTTTTAAAAGTGTTATTCCCAAATTTCTTCCTTTCTACCTTCCAGTTTCTGGAACCAATAAAAGTGTGACTTTAGGAAAATTATTTACCATGAATTCTTCTTATCCAAACAAGATAATTTCTTCTTTTTTGCTTCAAATTTCATTGAGTCTTTCCATGAGACAAATCTTCCTTCCAGAGAGTTCTGAATGGCATGTGATGGCTCTCTACCAAAGCGCATGCAATAGCATTCAAATCCAGAGCTTAGAACAGTGTCCGGCACAAAGTAGGTGCTCAATAAATATTTGTTGAATTAATGAGATGTAGTTAACAAAATTATAAAGCTTCTCCAACCACAAGAACAAAATTGAATTTTCTGAAACACCCTTAGATGCACTTCAAAGTATAGAAATTAAGGGGTTTGAGGAAGGATGAACAGTTCAGAAACCAATCTTTTAATAATCACCTTTTAACATCACCACCTTTCCTCTACTCCTTTCATCATCCTCATTTCAATCTTAACATCAAAATCATCTCAGAAAGCTATCTTAGGATCAAGGACAGGTAGAAATTCATAGTACATTAGCCATTACTTTTCATTTAAATTATATGAAATGTCACCACTCTCTTCTGTTTAATATATTCACTATTTACTTCAGTTGCATATGCTAGCATGTACAGGGTGGGTAAAACCCTATAAATTGCTTTCAGAGGCTTACTATGACTACATCCCCCTTACCTTATTTTCCCTTTAAGAGCTTAAATTGTACCACGCTAAATCTTCATATCACAAGCAGGTTACTGAAGCAAACACTACTGATATTGGCATATGATTTGGTGTAGAATTGTAGAGTTAGTGATTTGCCAGTTGTCAAAATGCAAATGAAAAATCTTCACCAAAAATATTTAAGGATGATGATTTCCACTACCTGAAAAATGTCACAAAATCACCACCAAGCTGAGCAGTTGTTCTAGTGCATAAAAACAGACTAAATTACCAAGTAGAATTTTTTTTTTTCTAATTCTAAGTTCAGGCAACCACAATAGGCAGCCTGCGACATAGTACGCCCTTGAATGATTCTTTGAGCTAATATTGATTGCAATAATGATTTTCCTAACAAGTCAAAATTGACTTCACAATACAAGTATTGTTATGCATGTTTTTCAGGAGCAGGACTTGGAACAAAGGTTCATAATGTCATGCTATGTATTGAACATTCTTAGTATGAGTTAACTAACAGGTAATTGTATCCATTGGAACCCATTAGAAGGGTCTATTTTGTTTTAAGAGTCAGAGAATACTTTTTTAAATAACACAGCCTCTGATTAGTAGGTGCAGAAATTCATTCAACAAATATTGAGTGTCTATTTTGTGCTGCTGACTTTCTTATGCACTGCAGATAGAGCACATACCATAACAGCAAAGTGTCTATCGTCATCGTTGTGCAGGCCTTTGAAAGTCACCATGGGGACTTTTACCAGGGAGGAGGTAGACAGCCATTGGAGAGTCTGAAAGAGGAGGAATGTAATTTGATTTATGTTTTCAAAAGAATACTCTGCTCTGTCAGAAATAAATATAGTGAGGTGAAGGAGCGAAAAGGGAGACCAGTTAGGAGGCCATTGCACTAATCCAGCCAAAGAGGATAGTGAGTTAGACTAGAAGGTGTACAGTGGACATGGGGCAATGTGGTTGAATTCTGCATAAACAGAAATTTGAAGATAGAGCCAAATGGCTTTACTGATGAAATGAACTTGTAGTGAGAGAGAAAGAGTGAGGAGTCAAAGATGACACAAAAAATTTGGGGCTAAGAAGCAGGAAAACTAAGTTGCCATTTATCAGAATGGAGAAGACTACAGGACAAAAGAGTTTGGAAGGACTGAGACCTCAGTTTTGGATTTGTTGTGCTTAGGATACTTGTTAGTCAGCAAATGTTATGTGCAGCAAGACTTTTCTAGTTTATTCATTTATTAAACAAATATCGTTTGAGCACATACTATGTGCTATACATGGAGCATACAGTGGAAAATAAAAACAGACATGCACTCTGTCCACACTTTGAGCTAAGGACTAGTCAGAAGCCTACCATTAAATGAAGTCATACAAATAAATGTAAAGTTACAACTATGAAAGGTGATATGAAAGAAAGATACATTATATAAATAATGGGGTTTTGACCTAAATCAGGAAGTTAGTAAAGGCTTATCTGAAAATGTGAGGACTGAGATGAGACATTAAGAACAACAATCAATACATACCATGATCTAAACCAGGGGTGTCCAATCTGTTAGCTTTCCTGGGCCACCTTGGAATAAGAATTGTCTTGGGCCACACATAAAATATACTAACACTAACAACAGCTGATGAGCTTTAAAAAAAAACAAATTACACACACAAAAATCTCATAATGTTTTAAGAAAGCTTACATATGTGTGTTGGGGCACATTCAAAGCCATCCCAGGCTACATGTGGTCCGCGGGCCACGGGTTGGACAAGTTTGTGCTAATCAAAAACATGTTTGTGTGATGAATGACAAACGCTTAATTGAAGCCAGTGTCCAAGATGTGGTGAAAATTCAGGAATTTAAACGTTAGGACAATAAAAGTTCCTAGCAAAGAAAATGAAAACAAATGGGGAAAGAAATGGTATGAAAGAAGAACCCATAGAATGAGAAATCTGAGAAAGAGATACTGCAAAGTGAAATTTCAGACTTTTCTTCATTTCCATTTTGCTGAAGAGAAATGGTTGCCCTTAATATAGTACAACAGAAAGAACTAATTAGACCATTCACCAACAACTGAACACAGAGTGTTGATGTGAGTGGAACTGTAACATCACTAAGTCATAAATTTTGCTCACCATATTCATGACAATTTGTCTTAAATTTCTTCCCCTGTCACTTTTAATTATACAAGATCACATTCATATTTTATTTGAGCCCCACAAATATGAACCTCTTCACAGGAATTTGTTGTTTTTATGCCTAAATCAGCTTGTATTGTGATTATTATTTTATTGCAACCACATTTTGCTCTCATTTATTGTCTTTGCAAAATTAAATGCTGAAAAAAACTGAGAAGGAGAGACTTGGAGGGGAATACCTTTCCTATCTATAAATGTAAGTATCTTGTAATGAGGAGAGTAATCGATCTTGAAGAACTCCAGGCTGAATCAGAAATTCTTTCAGCCTCTCTATCCTTTTTGTATTTCAATAAAACATTTAAAAAAGATTGAAACAGTATTGGATTGAGTGAAGGCATTTACACTGTTTTCATTATTGTTTATCAACTACCAACACTAATTTCAGATAACTCTAGTGTGTAAGGAAGATATAACTGATTCTGCGGTCACTGATTATCACTGTGAATTTTGAACATTAAGATGCTATTGATTGCCTGAAGCCTTCCCTTATATACTTAAGCAGTGGTTTCGATGTTGGCTGAAGGAGAAATGAACCCCATGCTGACAATTAGAATCTTCTGCTGTCTTAGAACTGTTTACCACAATTCTATTTCTTGCCCTTCACCTATTAAAATATTTAAAAGTAATGGCAAAAACTGCAATTACTTTTGCACCAACCTAATCCTTTACTTTGTACCACTGAGAGATTGACTACTGCCTGTCACAGGGGAGAGATCTCAAGGCTTCCCAGGCCTGCAATGTTTTATAGGGTGCAATCACTCTACAGGTACCTCTGCCTCCCTCCTTCCTCCAAAATCTTGAATCAAATTTAAATAATCAGATATACTAAAATGTGTACAAGCAACATCAAATGTAAGCTAGGCTTAGGCAATTGTTCTGCGGTTTTTCTCCTTTACTTTTGTTGGTACAGAAAACTTTTAAATAAGTCACAGGCCATCTGTTGGCCTTAACCTCAAGGCACCAGGGATAAAAGGGACTCCAAGTTTACATGTCTGAGTACAAGGAAAAACTCACAGTGAGCTGATTTACCAAGGCTCTTGAAAGGAATACCCTGGGAGTTAATTTAGCTCAAGACAAAATTCAATTTGAAGTTTTTCTTCTTTGGCTTTGAAAATATGCAAAGAAAAAAATATTACTGCCATGACCATTCAGTTATCTTCCATCATTCCTTAATTTGCTATTTTCAAAGTACAAATCCATAATATTTACAGAGTTGAAAGTGCCTTCACATATCTCCAACCAATCCTGAAATCAAAGCTCTGATACAACTACAAAATGTCTTCAGTTATTTTTCTAATGGAGGGCTTTGTTGTTATGTTTTCTTTAAAAAAGTACATACAATTTAGAGAAATTTAGAAGGTTTCCATGGAAGCATTTTTGTAAGCTGTGTAGCCATGTCTAAAGACAATTTTGCACTGGCAAGCTTTTTCTTTCAAATTTTTTCATTCACTTATCTACTCCATTGGTACTGATGGTAACGTCTTGCCTTTAAAGTCTCATGTATGCTGAGCACTTTGGCTTCAGAATTGCAGATAAGTGGCTTCAGAACAGAAGACAACATAGCAGAGGGGGTCTTTGTTGAACAATAGACATAGAAGACATTCAGAAAGCCACGTTTCAAGGAGCAATACTTCCAGAAGTGAGTTGGTATTTTCTCAAAGGGTTGGATACTTGTGATAGATCTGAGTTCAGACAGCCACAAAAATTCTTTTCTTCAATATCACAAGGACCTTTTGTGATAGTTTTGTCAAATTTTCCTATGCTAAGGGATGTGTACCTGCTTGTTGTTCAATTATCAGTGGACAGCTTAAATAATTAGTTTGATACTCAATTTTATACAGATAGTTTCAAAAATAAAGCATCCAGGAGTTGATACTAGAAGAAAGAGATCATGTGTAGGTTGGTTCCACAGAAGAGAGTCTCTCATACCTTCAGTGATGAATTCTAAGCCAAAATTAGTAGACGTGAAAAATATCCTCTGAGAGGCTCCTTTAATGTATCAGGTGGTCAGTTTCTACAAATAGAAATACCCAGTGCAAGCATGAAGAAGAAGGTCATTCCAGTTCAAAAGAGAAAAGATTCTAAAAGTTAGTTCTGAATTTCTATGTTTGTATCCGATGTGTTTCCTGGCTATTTTTGTTTCCCCTGTAAGTTACTAAACTATCATGACTTTTCTCAGTTCTCCCTCATGGCAGTCACTGGGAAAAAAAAATATATGAATTTAATTACCTTAAGAGTTAAGGTTTATCTGAGGTGACAGTATTTATATGGATACCTGGATACCTGAATTGGAAAGTTGAGCTGATCTCCCTATTCTGCCCTTGGGTGTAGACCATGCATAAGATCTTATGATGTCGTCTAGAGGCTGATAGAATATCAAAACCCAACATGTCAGCACTGAAAGATATCAAAAACATTAATTTACCTCCACCTTGAAAAGAAACAAATAAATAGTCTGGACTACTACAATAAATGATGAACTTTTCTTCCTCTCCCCTGTATTGTACTTCTCTTGTGTACCTCTCGTTTCATGCCTCCAACAACTTACCAGATATTCTTTATCTGCATCCCTCATTTTTCCAGCAACAAAGTAAGTTCTCCCAAGGCCAGACTTGAATGCTGCCCAACTTCCCAATATTGGGTTTTTAAAAGGCTCAACTCTCATTTTCAAAGCTTATACATTTTACCTAGGGCAAGTTACACATGTTACATCTCTGAATTTGATTTCCGCACAGGTAAAAAGGAGATAATAATAATAGCTAGCTCACTGAGTGGCTGCAGAGATTAAATAAGATAACATAAAAGGAAAAGCACGTTACAAAAAATGTACAGATGACAGTTGTTATTACTAATGAATGTTAATTTATAGTTCATTAGTCAAAAGGCTAGAATGGGATAAACAATCTCAAAGGAGGTGTTTGCGACACCAGAAGCAAAGCTTTGGGCATGAGATTGGCAATTTGGCATGTAGCATCTGTGCTGAATGCTACCCCTGCCCTTCAATTTGACCAGTATTTCAACTCTAAACCATGATGGAGTTTTCTGTTGGCAGTAATACTACTCCTGCTGCTACAGCTGGAATGGAAAGAAGTCAATTTCCATTACGTTCATTATTGGCATGAAGAGCTCACTCTGTGATTCCTTCTTATTCATTTTGCCAAAATGACACCAGAACTCAGTGTGGGCCACCAAACCATTAAAGGCATTTCATCATTTCCAGACACTCTTTGGGCCTGGCTGGTGCTATACCGGTAAATTTATTCTATTTCTTATGGGTTAAATCATATGATTGGCCAAAGTAGCCTGAGAGATTCCCAGTCGTAGTGCTTTTCCATGAGTCTCCCGTGGCTAGTCCAGTCTCCCCACAGACAGAGCTTATCAGAGGTTGAGAGAGGCTGGGCTATTTCTACTTTTTTAGTATACGGTGACATGATATTAATGTATAAATAATCAAACAAATAAAAACTATGTAAAACAGAGCTACACATAGTTGTAGTATATTTTTAAAGTTCACATATAATAAATTAATCTTTTTACCACAAGATAATATGGTGCTATACAATTGCTATTCATTGGCTAATTCTGGGACTCATTTTTTTTTTTTTTCTTTTTAGACAGGGTCTCGCTCTGTCGCCCAGGCTGGAGTGCAGTGGCGCAATCTCTGCTCACTGCAAGCTCCGCCTCCCGGGTTCACGCCATTCTCCTGCCTCAGCCTCCCGAGTAGTTGGGACTACAGGCTCCCGCCACCACGCCCAGCTAAATTTTTTGTATTTTTAGTAGAGATGGGGTTTCACCGTGTTAGCCAGGATGGTCTCGATCTCCTGACCTCGTAATCCGCCTGCCTCGGCCTCCCAAAGTGCTGGGATTACAGGCGGGAGTCACCGTGCCCGGCCTCTGGGACTCATTTTTAACCCTTCCCAGTAATTGGTTTTGGAAAATTTATGTAACATTTTCTAGACAATGACATGGGAGAGGAAGTCAGCTAGAGTTTATCATACTTTTTAAAAGGAACCTAAGAAAGGGACATTTCTCTCTTCTGCCTTTGAATGGTGTCTTCAACATTTAGCCACTATGAAGTGTTTAAACAATCCAACCTAAGGAAAAAAAAAAAAAGGCATCCATCCCTGAGGATGGCAGAGAGGCAAGACAAAAGGACATTTGTCCTTGATGATGTACTGAATTGCTGAATTGTGCAACTTAGACACTTTCTGCTGGAACTCAGCCCCATTCCAGTCTCTCTATGCTCTTCCTTTTATTGGGGTAGGCTGGGGTGTGGTCTCCAGTATTACACTGTAGTCTTCTTGAGGACTTACACTCTGTATTTATTCATATTTATTATTCACCTTTCCTTGCACAGTAACTTGCCCAAAGCAGAGGGCAATTTATTCATAGACATTTTGAAACCAAACCAGGTGCATGATGCACACTTTGCTTTCTCCACTGTTTGGAAGGACGGGAGGTTTCCTTTCATATTTTCAGATTCACCAGTAGTGAAAACAAATCAGCAACTCCAATCCTACCTAAGCCCATGTAAAATAGATGTCAGTGAAGTCTTTTATCTGGACGTTGTTGTACTTTTTTTTTTTCTTCTTCTGATGTGCTTTTTTTTCTTGACATAAGCAATGGCGATGTCAATTTTTGAGGCAAAACTGAAAATCTGTTTATAAAATTTTGAATTGCTGAACCAGGCTTAACACAATTGATGGTTCTTTAAACAACCCCGCTTTTCCTTTAGTGGGTCTTCATTAAACACTCTCCATGCTTTCCAAGTGTTCCAAATGAACGCAGTAAAACCAAACTAATGTAGTGGCCAATTTCTTTTTGGACAGTTTCTCCATCTCTACTCTCCCTACACTCGCCAAATCCCACCATGCAGCCTGCGGTGGTAGAAACCTGCCTACCAGGGAGATGTGGGTGATGGGTTTTAAACAGTTTTAAGTCAGCAGAGGGGAAGTGTTAATGCTTCAGAAAATCAGCCATCTGGCCTCGGAATGAGAATGCCAGAAGATTCAGAAGGGAAATCAAGAAAGAAGAGAAGAAAGGCCCTGCTGGGGCTCTGGGGAGAAGGGCACAGGCTGAGGAAGAAGGGATTCTAATGTAATTCCAGATCAGAGATGAAGGGGAGGCAGACACTGCTGAGTAGAAAGCCTGGGGGTGGGAGGAGCACTCTCAGAGCCGGCTTTATGGCTAAGCTGCTTATGGAGGATGTTAGTGAGGATTTGGACTCTGGGAAGGAACCTCTGCAGGGCAGCTTGAGCTTTACAAGTGCCTTCCGTTGCTACCTGAGAACTGGAGGGATTCAAATAAAAATCTAAATGGAATGTTTATATTTTTCAACTTAATTGTGAAATGAATGCTTGTTACAGAAAATGAGAGAAATGCAGAAAATTAGAAAGATGCAAACACTAGTCTCACCGTGTAACCCTCCTTCATCCTACCTCCTAAACATGGCCACTACCAGCGAAAAGGTGCATGTCTTCTATTGCTTTTCTATGCCAGGGTTTGCATTACAAAATGGTGATGATGCTATTTGCACAAACTTGCAGTTCTATAGCTTTAACCTAATGGTATTTGTAAGCATTTCCTCCATTATTTCATATTGCAATTTGTATTACTAAAATTATGCATATTACATCAAATATATACAATTCCTAACACATCTATTTACCTATAGTTTTGCTGTTGCCAATGTTTCACTATTATAGATAATGGCACTATGAACATCTAAATATGTAAAGCTTACTGGGTATTTCAGATTAGGATAGATTCATACTAGTAGATTGATGGAGTAAATAAGCATGCATACTTTATTGACACATTAAATAGATATTTAGTCCTGAAAAACTTCTACATGCCTTTAGAAATAAAATACTTTGTTCATTTGCATTCAAGAATACATCACCCCTCTTCCACCCTTTTCTTCCTGGCACAGTATAGAATAACATCACTTAGGTTTACAAAGTTCTAGGTATCTTTGCCCCTGAAAAGTGAAATAGGAATATAGCTTGTAGTCTGTATCACTTGATTATGTTCCTAAAACCACTAAGTTTGTATAGTGAAAATGACATTTCTGCCCCCAGCACCAACAAATTATTCAATAGAAATGCAGTTCATTGTTGGGGGACTGAACAGTTGATTTCCAATGCACAACAAGAAAGCATGTAATAGGTCAACAATAACACCAGTGCTACACCTGCAGTTAGTAGCCACTAGGTGAATAGAATGCTTTGCAGGTACCTGTAAATAAGTATTATGTAGATAAAGAGAAGCAGAATAAATAGATCATATCAATGCATTATAACTTTCAAACTTTCTTAACCACCCAAAGATTTATTTTTGCTTCCAAGTATAACAGTAATTTCACAAGTCAAACCACAATAAGCAACATTTTTTAAGACAAATGTAAACAGGTTTCTTCTACCTTTTACTAAATCTCAATTCCTTCACATCACTTCCCACTCGTAAGCAGTTTAAGCATATCCTTCAAAGTCAATAGCCTGTAATGATTTGGCTTATATGTTATTGAAGAGTAGTAAAACATGAAAAATTTCCTCTTTTCTGTCTTCCATGTTTGTACTTTTTAAATTCTGAGGTTCTGGCTCCTTTGAAGTGTGTTATAGAGCTGCCGAGTTTTCATATCAACAAGACTTAATCTCTCCTTTTACATACAGGGAGATGTGGCCTAGCTAAAGGAAGGAAATTAATGAATTCGGGATTAGAAACTAAAAATTTACCTTTGATTTCCCAACCCACTCTCTTCTGCTTCCCTATCCACACAGAAACATATTACTGATATCAGCTATGTTTCTTGCTCCTTACTCCATTTTTCACCTGTTGAATGCTGATATGGTTTGACTGCGAACCCACCCAAATCTCATCTTGAATTGTAGCTCCCATGTGTTGTGGAAGGGACCTGGTGAAAGAACTGAATCACAGGGGTGGCTTCCCCCATTCTATTCTTGTGACAGTGAATAAGTTTCACAAGATCTGGTGGTTTTACAAGGGGAAGCCCCTTTCTCTGGGCTCTCCTTCTCTCTCGTGCCTGCTGCCATAACAGATGTGCCTTCCTCCTTCCGCCTTCTGCTATGTTCATGAGGCCTCCCCAGCCAGAAAAAATTAAACCTCTTTTTCTTTATAATTTACCCAGTCTCAGTTATGTCTTTATCAGCAGCGTGAAAATGGACTAATACAAACACTTATGAAAAAAATCATCATATTTTTTCATAAGGAAGTTATGAAAGTTATTGTTTGACTTTTTTAATAAGTCAAACACTTATGAAGAAAACATCGTATTTTTTTTCATAAGGAAGTTACTAATCCCAGAAAGACTACCCCAAATAATTTGTGCTCCTGACATGTGTAATGAAATAGTTCTAATTTATTACCACTGATAAAATATGTAGGCAGAAAATGATCACCGTCAGTCTACTAATCTTAAATCGAATGTAGCTCTAAATTGTTGGTGGCAAGTCTTACTGAGACCAGCATTTTACATATATAAGAAACCAAAATTTGCTTAATATAAAACAATCATTTTAATCAATAAATGCATTAATGATGAGATATTTTCAACCACCACAAAAATTGTAGAATAGGCCAGTTCTTTCTTTAACAATGAAATAATTTTAGTTTCTGCATTGCATTTCTCTGAACAATTTCATGTGAGGAGGAGAATATCTTTGCAAAGTCTCTTATTAACCCCGTTTTAACAAGAAGTACAAAATGGAAGCCAATCAGCCTTTGTACATAGCATTATGATGATGGCAATCGAAACCATGCAATCACATGGATATTTTGTTCTCTATAACTAGCTCTGAATAATCAGTGATTTTCAATGGAAGAAAAGGGACTATTCCAAATTGCAGCACTAGCAAAGCATTGTGATGTTTACATTTAACCCAGATATATTCTCTCTTGATGGTATTTATAAAGAACAACATTCAATCGGAGAGAAGAGAACTAAGGGTTGTTTTTAATATTTCAGATTAGTCGAGTACATGATTCAGAATTGTAAAAACACAGCACTAATTGCATGGTTTTGCCAAATTACTTTTTTAATTATTATTATACTTTAAGTTCTAGGGTACATATGCACAACGTGCAGGTTTGTTACATATGTATACATGTGCCATGCTGGTGTGCTGCACCCATTAACTCAAGATTTACATTAGGTATATCTCCTAATGCTATCCCTCCCCCTCCCCACAATAGGACCCGGTGTGTGATGTTTCCCTTCCTGTGCCCAAGTGATCTCATTGTTCAATTCCCACGTATGAGTGAGAACATGCGGTATTTGGTTTTCTGTTCTTGTGATGGTTTGCTGAGAATGATGGTTTGCAGCTACATCCATGTCCCTACAAAGGGAATGAACTCATCCTTTTCTATGGCTGCATAGTATTCCATGGTGTATTTGTGCCACATTTTCTTAATTCAGTCTGTCACAGATGGACATTTGGGTTGATTCCAAGTCTTTGCTATTGTGAATAGTGCCACAATAAACATACATGTGCATGTGTCTTTATAGCAGCATGACTTATAATCCTTTGGGTATATCCCCAGTAATGGGATGTCTGGTTCAAATGGTATTTCTAGTTCTAGATCCTTGAGGAATTGCCACACGGTTTTCCACAATGGTTGAACTAGTTCACAGTCCCACCAACAGTGTAAAAGTGTTCCTATTTCTCCACATCCTCTCCAGCACCTGTTGTTTCCTGATTTTTTAATGATTGCCATTCTAACTGGTGTGACATGGTATCTCATTGTGGTTTTGATTTGTATTTCTCTGATGGCGAGTGATGATGAGCATTTTTTCATGTGTCTGTTGGCTGTATGAATGTCTTCTTTTGAGAAGTGTCTGTTCATATCCTTTGCCCACTTTTTGATGTTTTTTTTTTTTTTTTTCTTGTAAATTTGATTGAGTTCTTTAGAGGTTCTGGATACTAGCCCTTTGTCAGATGAGTAGATTGCAAAAATTTTCTCCCATTCTGTAGGTTGCCTGTTCACTCTGATGGTAGTTTCTTTTGCTGTGCAGAAGCTCTTTAGTTTAATTAGATCCTATTTGTCAATTTTTGCTTTTGTTGTCCTTGCTTTTGGTGTTTTAGACATGAAGTCCTTGCCCATGCCTATGTCCTGAATGGTATTACCTAGGTTTTCTTCTAGGGTTTTTATGGTTTTAGGTCTAACATTTAAGTCTGTAATCCATCTTGAATTAATTTTTGTATAAGGAGTAAGGAAAGGATCCAGTTTCAGCTTTCTACTTAGGGCTAGCCAATTTTCTGAGAACCATTTATTAAATAGAGAATCCTTTCCCCATTTCTTGTTTTTGTCAGGTTTGTCAAAGATCAGATGGTTGTAGATGTGTGGTATTATTTCTGAGGGCTCTGTTCTGTTCCATTGGTCTATACCTCTGTTTTGGTACCAGTACCATGCTGTTTTGGTTACTGTAGCCTTGTAGTATAGTTTGAAGTCAGGTAGTGTGATGCCTCCAGTTTTGTTCTTTTGGCTTAGGATTGTCTTGGCAATGTGGGGTATATTTTGGTTCCATATCCATGAGCATGGAATGTTCTTCCATTTGTTTCTGTCCTCTTTTATTTTACTGAGCAGTGGTTTGTAGTTCTCCTTGAAGAGGTCCTTTAAATCCCTTGTAAGTTGGATTCCTAGGTATTTTATTCTCTTTGAAGCTATTATGAATGGGAGTTCATTCATAATTTGGCTCTCTGTTTGTCTGTTACTGGTGTATAAGAATGCTTGTGATTTTTGCACATTGATTTTGTAACCTGAGACTTTGAATGGGCAAAAACTGGAAGCATTCCCTTTGAAAACTGGCACAAGACAGGGATGCCCTCTCTCACCACTCCTATTTAACATAGTGTTGGAAGTTCTGGCTAGGGCAATCAGGCAAGAGAAAGAAATAAAGGGTATTCAGTTAGGAAAAGAAGAAATCAAATTGTCCCTGTTTGCAGATGACATGATTGTATATTTAGAAAACCCCATTGTCTCAGCCCAAAATCTCCTTAAGCTGATAAGCAACTTCAGCCAAATTACTTTTTAAAGTGCTATCTTAAGAATAAGATAACCCTCGGACCTTGACTTAGTTCTTTCATGTTCCCCAATATGGCTGGAAATGTTGATTGCCACACACAGATTGGAAGTAACACAAGATTTTCAATCCTTTTCTGTGTAAGGTGATACAGTCTGGCTTCAGTTCACCATTTCAGGAGAACAATATACTGATGGCATTCACATTTCTTTATAACACAATCTATATGATGCTTCCTTCCCTTATTAAGCACTGTTCACTTAAGGGACCAGAGAACAAACCTCAGGGGTCTAAGAGAAGCAACATTTGGCATGGATGGAGAGAAGAGGAGTTTTATGGAGAAAGGTTTGATAATATTCACCAAATTCTCAAAGTCATGTAAAAATTTGAACTGTCAAACTTTGCTAAACTTTGCTAAGGTTTTCCTTCTTCAAATTTCTTCTAGCTCTCTGAGTTCTACGTCCAAGACTTTGGAAGTTATGGCTCCTACCTGGGCTATTTCAAAGTCCCTTGATATATCAAAACAGGCAATATTGTTATTCCTAAAGACTATCAACTTTCTAAAGACTAAAGAAACCGTTAGTCTTTTTTACTAGAAAATTACTGAAAGATTCCAGATTGTATAAAGTCCATTTCTAAAATTCCCACTACCACCATCAAATTTTTTGAACACCTCTGGTTTTTGGAAAGAGGGAAAACATAGTCCATTAATGATGAAAAATGTGCTTTAAAGGGTTACAAACAGAATATGGAGAAGAAAGTAATAGAAACTTGGAAACTCTGAGTGATCTCAATTAAATAAGCCACAAAAAGAACAGCAATGAGAAAAACTTCTGAAAATCTATGAAGAAAAATAATTGAAAAGAAGATCAGGAAATGTTCTCACTTTTTCTGCATTAGACATCTATCTATACACCAGCATAATAAAAAAAAAGAAAAAAGGACCTAGAAATTACGAAGCAGAAGACTGTTCTGGAGAATTCTCAACCCAAACAGGAGATACAGATATCCAAGGAGCCAGCAAAACAGAAGATCATACAGGGATGTTGAAGTTCAAATCAACAACAGAGGGATGGAGACAATTACTACTTGTAGGGCCAGAAACAGGGGCATAGAGGTGGAATAAAAAACCTGGGGCCAGAAAGATGAGAATGAGATCAAGTTCAAGCAGAGATTCTAAAGGATGAAGCAGATCTTAAGGACATCTAAAAGTTCTGAGATTTTTTAAAATCTGCTTTATTTTACTTGGTGTTTCATAAACATATTTAATGAGATTTAAATGCATTTTTAGAGTAATGCTAGTTAATATTCCATAAAACTAGCATTTTGTAGAATACACTTGGAGGAATTAGCATCTTTGACCTATGACCTAGCTGAAGCAATTTAATGATTATGAAAGCTGTGGAATCAGAATGCCTGAATACAAGCCTGTTTCACGCTTAATTTTGATATGATCTTGATCTTCTATACTTCAGTTCTCTCTTCTATAAAACAAGGTTTATGATAGCATTTATCTCATAATGACACTTTAAGTATTAAATGACATAAAACCTATAAAGCACATAGCAGGTAAATGTGGTAAACTCTTGATATATGTTAGTTATTGTTATCATCACCATCACCATCATCATCATCACTATTAGTGAACTCACTCAGCTTAAAGAACTAGGGGAAGAGTAGAATATTGGGTCAGGATAGGCCACAATTTTCCTATGGTAACAACTTCCCAGTTTTAGTGGTTTAGCCACGCATGCTGCAGCAGAGAAAGTCTTCTCACCCTAGTCGCTCATGGGGCAAGGCTGATGGAGCCCCATTTTTTCATGTGCTTCCATAATTGCTGAGCCAGAAAAAGAGGACACAGAGAATTACACTTGATACTTAAAGTTTCTAACCAAAAGTGACATAAATTCCTTCTGTTCACATTTCATTGGTCAAAGTAAGTCACATTTTTATATTTAACTTCAATTGTATCCAGACACACTACACCATCTTTGCCTTCTTTGTACTTATTGACAACTTAGTGCCTTGATGGCTCTTCCCTTGGCTGCCCATCGTATTTACATCATATATCACTTTTGACCAGCTTTTCCGAAATGGTAAGCTTTGATGAATACTGTCCCTCTGATTCTAAAATTAAGACCATATGATCTTTAAAGGCTTTCCAGCCCTAAAATAGTGCAATCATAAATCTTTCCATTGTGTGTTTTAGGCCATCAGGTAGCCCCTTGTTTATCTACAGAATGACCACTGGGGTCCAGTCTTATGTTTTAATAGTGATGAGTAAGGAAGAAAGAATATTGAAAAACCAATCCTGGAGTACAAAGGTAAAGTGTATTAAAAATCAAAAAATAAAATGTTTTCTTATTGGAACAAACAACTAGGCCACAACAACATGAATAATGCAAAAAACAAGCAACAGTTTCTTGTCCCCCATCAAATAGATAAAATCATGGATTTAGAGGGTTTTTTTTCATCTTTCCACAGTATACAGCAATCTTTCCAGAAGTGTGCTTCACACTGGGGTGCTTGCTAAAAATACAGATTTCTAGTCTCTACATCAGATCTGCTGAACTGGTTTCTATGCAGGGTTAGTAAAGTGTCTGGAATATATTAGGTGCTCAATAAATAGCAGTTATTTCTATTATTAACAAGTAGAATGATTAAACAAACTAAAATACATGCAAAGGAAACAAAGGCAAGACTTTCCTTAGTTGCCAAAGACAGTATCAAGGCCACTTTAGCAGAAACCCAGGTGTAAAGGCTCAGATGAGAATGATGATGATGGCAATGAAGAACAAAAGGGCTGGGCATGGTGGCTCATGCCTGTAATGCCAGCACTTTGAGAGGCTGAGGTAGGTGGATCACTTGAGGTCAGGAATTCAACACCAGCCTGACCAACATGGTGAAACCTCATCTCTACTAAAAAGACAAAAATTCGCTGGACATGATGTTGGGCACCTGTAATCCCAGCTACTTGGGAGGCTGACGTAGGAGAATTGCTTGAACCTGGGAGGTGAAGGCTGGGGTGAGCAGAGACTGTGCCACTGCATTCCAGCCTGAGTAACAGAACGGGACTCTGTCCAAAAAAAAAAAAAAAAGAACAACAACAACAAAAAGAAGGACTTTGGGAATTTAAGTCAAAAGAAGGAAGAGTAAAGGAGTAATCCAAAAACAACCCCAAGTTCCCAGTCTGTATCGGTGATAAGTAGGAGGTGACTAAATTGTCAAAAGAATAGTGAAGGCAACAAATGTGGAAAAAAAAAAAGCAAAGAATTAGCAGAGCCATGTGGCTGACGTAGAGCATTTGGGCCAGCCTTAGGAAAGGGACATATGGGACCCGTGTTTCATAGAAAAAATGGATGGTAATTTGTGACAGACATGGTAAGGGAAGGGGTGACCGAGAGTGAGGGTAAGCTAAAGGCAACCTTGAGATTTCAAGGCAGTGTGTGACAAAGATGGATGGTGTTTCATGTGCAGGAAAAAAAAAAGAAAAAAGAAAAAATTAGCAAGAGGTGGCTAAACTTTGTTTTTCTGGTGGTGGAAATGTGACTTCAAATCCACTTTAAACTCTGGTATCTCTGGTTTATTCTGTTCTAAAGGGGCAACACAGTTTATTAGTCAAAGCCAAAGGTTTGGTACTGCACAGAAGTCTGGACACACCGCCTAGCTCAAAGTTCCGTGACACTTCTTTTTCATCCTTCTCTGCCTCTTTGACTTAATATGCACCTCCACTCCATGATTCACTTGGGTTTTGCAACAAATCCCTCCTGACAAGCCCACAAATCCTCCCAGACTTAGTGCAAAGTCATGGAACTGAACTAACTTCCCCAATTCTTGTTTTGACATTTGGGTTGTTATTTCAGGTGTGCAGAAAGAAGGCATCCTAACAACAGGATTAAAAATCTTAAAGAAAGACTCCTGGAAGGGTAGTTGGCCCTGCCACAGGACCCGGAGATCTGTTCACACCCACGTGAATGACAACTGCAGGTTTCTGAGAGTTCCTGGAGGGAACCGCACAGCAGAAATCTCCCAGCTTGATCTGCAGATGCCAATTTGAGCTTGCAGCCTGATATGTGTTTTGATTTCAGGACTCAGCAAATTGGATGAGAAAGCCATAAATGGGTGATGAATATGAAACACAAATATCCTGTTTGTAATAAACTATCACCTATCTTTTGAGAGACACATGTTTTCAGAGGTAAAATGTGGCTGAAGTTGGAAGTTTGAAATTTGCAAAAGTTTGAAAGTAATGCTATGGGGACATTACTGTTTGGGAAAAAAATAGTCCTAAGGATGGAGGGGTTCTACATACATCTTATTCTGACTTTGATTCTTTTCTTGAGGAAACTGCTATTGAAATGAAAACCTCACCTCTAGACAAGATTTGGGGTCATGTCAAGCAGCCAGGTGTATCCTTAAGGAAAAAAGAAACTGACAGCTGGAGCACTCTGCTTCAGAAATTCCCAGCAGCGTTAATGAGGAGGTCAGCCTCACACCTACTGCAGGAAGGCAGGCTTCCTCCCATCAGGTGCATTGTCCATGCCGGCTAGAGAAATATCTTTGATAGAATTCAAAGAGCCTTAAGATTTACAATGAAAAAGGGAGCCCCCGTTGAAAAATTTTCATGAGCCTAAGCCCTGCCATGGGAGCTTATTAAAGAAACATACTCTCAGCCCCTGAGATTTTTATTCAGCTGATTTGGGAATCTGAATTTTCAGTGAGCACCCAGGTGATTCTGAAAGTATGTGCTCCAAGAATTACACTTAGAGAACCACTGGATTAGCAAAAGATATAAAAAAGGGGGGAAGGACTGACCTGGCTTCCTTCCTCCCACAGATACTTTCTTTTAAATTTTATTTCAATCATTTTTGGAGAACAGGTGGTTTTTGGTTACATGGAAAAGTCACTTCCACACATATTTATTGAACCGTTGCTATGCCCAAATACTTTGCTACATAACAGGGATACAATGGTATATTGGTTTTCTGGGGCTGGTGTAACAAATTATCACAAACTGAATGGCTAGAAGCAACCAAAATTCATTCTTTCAGAGTTTGGGAGGCCAGAGGTCCAAAATGAAGATGTTCACAGGATTGGTTCTTTCTGGAGGCTCTAACGGAGAAACTGTTTCATGCCTCTCCCCTTGCTTCTGGTGGTCTCTAGGAATCCATTGTGTTCTTTGGCTTATAGATGCACTCTACCAGGTTCTTCCTCCATCTTTACATCACCTTCTCTGTATGTCCTTTTCTGTATCTTATAAAGATATTCACATTGGATTTAGTGCCCACTCTAATCCAGTATGATCTCATATTAATTCTTACTTTAAATACATCTGCAAAGACTCTATTTCCAAATAAGATCACATTCTGAGGTTCCAGATGGAGATGAATTTGGACAGTGGCAGGGAGATGACACTATTCAACCCTCATCAGATAATGAACCTAAACTTAGCTGGTCCCTGCCTTCATGGAGCTTATAGTCCAGTTGGGGAGATAGATATTAACCAAGTAATCACACAAGAAATATAAAAGTTCAACTGGGAAAGTGCTAAAAAGTGAAGGTGCATCATGCTGAGAGCTACCATGTGTAATGCATCAGTCAAGTGCTATTTTATTTGCCCTTACTCTTCATTTTTCTAACTATTACTTGATACTAAGTGTGCCAAAGGAAAAAGAAGTATAAGGTCTAATCTCCTGACTTCAGGAGGCTGACAATCCATTTAGGATGATGGAGCTACTATAATACATATTAACCAAATATAAAGTAATAGCCTATGTTACCCAACAAAGTACCAAACTGCATGGTAATATAAGTGCAACGAGTATTCAAGAAGGAGCAGGTACAGAAAGATGGGTAGTTTTTATTTGGGCAGAAGAGAGAAGATTTTGGTAAAGGTAAATATTTCACCTTCTCCCTGTTGTAATTCATTACCAGCCTCACGGTTTCTATGAGAGTCGTCAAGACACAACAAATGCAGTAAGCCACACAAGGGTTAGGTGCTAGAGCAGTCATTCTAAAAGCTTGGATGGATGGCTTTTACTGCCAACAAATTCATGGCTTTCTAGGGCAATAATTTCCATGCCCTGCAGCTGTGCTGATAGTAATATTCCACTTAAGTCAATTAGGGGACTTTAAATATTTGATCTAATTCAATACCAGCCCTCCTTGGTCTATGGGTAGGTCTAAGATCATGCCTCACATATAGTAACAGCATAATAATAAATGCTTGCTGAATTATTTAAGTAAAACAAGTCTACTTAGGCAAAACTTCTGTGTGTGTGTGTCTCTCTCAATAAAAAAAGAAAAAAGAAGAAAGGGCAGGAAAAATTTGGAGAACAGGAAAAGTTCTGCTTTCAATATTCTCTATTTATGTTTTATATTCTTTTGTTCACTAATTTAAATCCACCTACCATTTGTAGATGATTTAACGTGCCCTAAACACTTTACTAATGCTTTACATCCACTGCCATACAAACATCCTGCTAAGAGATGTTATTATCCCCATTTTACAGAGAGATCATTCTGAAATTGTGAGCCAAGGCCTCCTGATCCTAACATTTATGCTAAGCTCTCTAGGCCTCTGTATCTGGGGAGGAGGACAACCTTCAACATATTTAATGTTGATAACTATGTCAAATTTGGGCACAGTAGTTGTGCCCAAAGAGGTCTTATAAACCTACCCACTATTTCAGCTCCACTGTGAGAATCCTATTGTTTCCTCTTGCTTCTGTCTTTTCTATAATGAAACAGATTCCTTTTACATTTCTTAACTTTGACTTCTGGCTTATTTTTCCTCCCTTTTAGGGCTGTCTTCTAAGATTTTTAACTATACACTTTCCTCATTTAGAAGCCTCTTTCAGTTCGGGTTTGTTAGTCGTAGGATAACCCTGGCTCAATCCCCTTCTATCTTGAAGTGGGAATTTATAATCCCCATATTCCTATATCCCTTGGAGATGAATAGTGGGCGGGTCTGAATCCCAAGCACTGAGAACCTTTAAGGAATTGTTTCTTAAGGAGATTTAGGGGCACAAGAACAGACCACATATGTTGAGAGCACTAAATAACCCGAAGACAACAAAGGTCCCATTTTGAGCACTGCTTTTAGAAATAACAGCATCTTGGTTACCCATGAATTGCTTTTCAGTGAGCCAGACTGACCAGTGTCCCTCAGTAAGTCTGCCTATGGGGAGTTTCTACAGAGAAATCTGCCTCTGAGACTAAACTGACAATTTCTTTCCTGGGCAGTTTAAAGTAGCCTATTATTGCTATGCTAATGTAGCCTCTATTACTACTGAGTGGACTTTACAAAATGCTAAGATGTGTGGAGCTGCATTCTATAAACCAATTAATAATATTTGCTGGAGTGCAAAAACCATCAGTCTACTTGGCAACTAACCCAACCTTAAGCACACAGTGGACTAAGAAAAGATGAATAGTGTGGGAGGCAGACTTTGGGGAAAGGGGGATGGCATCATCTGAGCATCAAGAGTTACTCACCAATCTTGTAAGGAAATAAACTCTTCTTCAAGAAAATTATACTGTCAGCATGTCTCCTTAACTATCCAAAGAAGAGGGATTCTTAACCAGCTGACTCCAGAATTCTTTTTCACTCAGCAGCAGGAATATCCCAATATGGAGGATGGGTGCAAGGGCAGTTTTAGACTTCATATATCCTACACCTTCATCATTTCAAACGTATCCACATTCTCATTAAGTACATACTTTGAAGGTAAACATTTTTTAAAAGAAATTTATTTGTAATTTTGCTTTCAAAAATATGTGGCTACAGGTCACTCATTTAATTTATCATTGATTATAATGTCTCAGAAATCATCCTACATTCTCTGGAAGACTTGAAAATTATTTTCAACCATAACAAAATATAATAATGAGTAAGGTTGTCATAATGTTTCATTTTGTAAATGTGTAAATATACATGTAAGAATTTTGATTTTGCAATTTTGTTTTTGTATTTGGACACATTTTGTTTTTAGGATTTAATCATTTTAGTAAGACCTTTAGAAGGTCATAGCCCCAGGCATTTTATCTGCTGGAAGCAATAGACAGAATAGCCCTGGATGGGTGCCCTCTTTTCTCTTTGGTTGATGACTGTAGCCATTATGATTTTCTACTAAATGATCTTGCTCCTATTTAATGTTTTCCAAACAACCTCTTGGTTGTAACTTGACCATCCAAAATCTTTCCTACACAAAGGAAATGTGCTGAGCAATTAAATATGGTACTGTATATAATAAATGTGTGTGCATATAAGCGTTACTATCTATAAAATTTATTGAATGGTAACTATGTCAGGCATGACTTTATTATCTCCCTCTATATGTCTTTGTGCTTTATAAAAACAACTGATTAAAGGGAAAAGAAAAAGAGCAGAGATAGAGATTAGAGAATGAGAAAACTAGAGATGGTGGAGTATAATGGCTTAGCATTAGATTTCTAGACAGAGATTCCAAGGTTCCACGACCAGATCCTTCTCTATTAAATTGCAGTACAACCTTGGGCAACTTATTCAACACCACTGAACTTTGGTTTCATTATTTATAAAATAGAACTACAAACAGAATCTGGTTCAGACAATTTTTATGAAAATCAAAGGATCCAATATATTAAAAACAGGACCTGACAATAATGAATACTTAATAAATATTAATCATTATTATGAAATCAACTTGAAAAATTAACCTGAAATTGGACCCCCTTGAGCCTTAATTCTAAGCAACAATTTTGGGGCCAGATCGAAATAAATCAAAAACTTTGTCTAGGATGTTATCATGCAGTACACTCAATGAAGAGGAAAATGTTGACAAGTTTAGCATTTGGGCAAAGTCTTTTAATTTTCCATGATTCCAGTACTTCATTTTGTTTCTGTTGCTTTGAAGTTAAAACATTTTAAGGCATTTTTCTTCCCTTACTCTTTTAAAAATGCAAAACATTAAACAAAGGAAGAAAAATACCCTCCATGGCTTAGACATTCTAGAGGTCACAGAATCTTCAAAGTTTCTCAATTGTGGGCCAGCTGCTCTTCCATCTCCCAATACAGAACAGATTTTCAGCCCAGAATTCACAATGTTCCTTTCATGTCCTTCATTAAAGGATTTTTGCATGATAGCAACTCCAGCTTCATTTCTCTTTTTTCTCTTTTGGCCAGTATCTTATCTGGCAGCTTTATCAGTTAAATATTCATTGGTCAAATTAGAATTCAGCCAAATGCCTTCCTATTTAAAATGGCTGGGTGAATATAGTGATCATTTGTCAATGTCCCCTTCTGAATTGTTAGTGAGATAGACCTGAACACATTATTTGAGACAGAAAATGAATAGTTTTCGCTGCTATGGTTACAGCTAGGGTAGGGGTAGTTGTTTACAAGTTATCTTTGTTTTCAGACCCTATACATGCACATACATGCTTGTGTATTGAAGTCCTAGATATTCTAGTAAACTACCCATTTCAAAGATTCTATCCCAATGTCTCTATTCATCCCCTTATCACTGTTAGATTACTTAACATAATTTTCTCTTCAGCAGTTATAATTTCATATAACTTTCAAATGATATATCACAGATATCATATGGCCACTATCCTCAAGTGGTCTGAGAATTAACAGATTTTTGCTTATGTTGAAAACTCATTTCTCAATATCATAGTTTGTTTCCTTATTCTTAAATAGTATCTGTTTAAACAAAAATAACCTACGGAGAATAGTTCAGCAGTTTATCAGTTTCCTAGGTGAGCCAGACTCAGTTTCAGTTACTGTTGCTTGCAAGTGAGAACTCCAGAGCTACAGAAACCAAGTCTGGCAGATTAAGCGACAAAAAGCTCATATTAAAATATATACAGCTCCTCCCCTGCCCCCCCCCCCCCCCCCCCCC
>NW_012114733.1:2013262-2056946 GCF_000951035.1 Colobus angolensis palliatus | reverse complement strand
CCCGCCCCCACCTGGAGAGTCACTGGGAGGGCCAGAAAATTTGCCTTAATCCTGTTTCCAGGAATAACATCCTAAATTACTCTACAGAAGCAGTCTGATAAAAACAAAACAAAACAAAAAACCTGCCTCCATCAAGCTCTAGATACTACAATTTGTGTCTCTGCTTCTTGAACACCAGGAACTCAACTTTACTGCAATGATGTTGTCTGCCACTCCAATGCCAAAGTTCTATACAGGGCATCAGTTTGATAACCAAGGAAGTCACATGTGATGCTGTCTTTGCCAGGAAATGAGTTCTACCCAATATGCTAGTCACTTCTAATTTTAAGTTTCATGGGTGTGTGTTTGATTGGAGGAACCAAGTTACCTAACCACACCCCAGCTGGGAGAAGAGGCTGGGAAATGAGTTGTCTGGCTTTTACAAGGAGGCAACACTCAAAAAAAAAATCTTCCAAAAACACATAGTAAATGACTATTATAAATGCAAACTGACGTGTATATAGTGGTCTTTTCAGATAGTCTTTTAGTTAAAATAATTAGTTAAATCAACCAGTTAATCAATTCAAGCAAGGAACAAGTTTTTCTTGCTTCTATCTAAGGCCAATTCTTGTTGTCTACGATATTCAACTTCTCTCAGTTTCTTAAAAGCTTTGCTCCAAAAGCACATCAGAAACCTTACTAATTTTACCAGATTATTTCCAACAGCATACAGGCATGCTGCTATTTCTCTCATCCTAAAAATACACAGTCAAATACTTTCCCATCTTGCTGCCACTTCTCCCTCCAGGTAGTGCCCTCTCGCTACTTCCCCATTCTGTTACTCTTTGCAGCAAACTCCCAGATAGAAGTGTCCATATTTGCTGTTGTCCATTCATTTCTTTCATTCTATCTGTAATACACTTTTATTGTGTTTTGGCTTCATGACTGACCTTCCATTGCTAACTCCAATTGATGGTCATTTCCTAATTTTTGTTATAGCTGGACTGTCGGAAGCATTCACCCTCCTCCTTGAACAACATATTAATTTGGCTTTCACCTCATCATACTTTTCCGTTTTGTTTTGTTTTGTTTTTTTCCATCATATGGGCCACTTTTTCTCAGTTTCCTTTGCCTATTCTTTTCAAAACCCTAATGTCTAACCATTAGTGTTCACAGGGCTTTCTCTCTTCTCTGTCTACACATTCTCTTGTCCAGGTCTGTAAGATGTATTTATGTAAATACCATCTACACACTGAAGACTCCAAATTTATAGCTCCAGAATTTTCCCCTCTGAATGCTAGGCTTATATATATGATTCCATGATAGCTCTCTTAGAAGTATAATAGGTATTCAAATGTACACAACCAAAACAGAACTCTTGGTTCTTACCTTCTATAGTCCTTCTTTCTGTATCTTAAAAAATGAAACTAACTGCTCAGGCCAGAAATTTTGGAGTCATTTCTCACTCCTCTTTGTTCATACCCAATATCCAATCCATTAATATCTGTTGACTCTAACAGCAACAGATATCCAGAATCCAACCTTTTCTTATCAACTCCACTGCTACTACCACATTTAAAACACCATCACTCTTCACATTGATCAGTACAGAAGCTTCTTAACTTGCTTTTCTGCTCCTATTCCTGTATCTCTACAGTGTATTTTCCACACAGCAGTGAAAGTAATCTTTTGAATATATAATGATTTTATTACTACTCAAAATCCTCATCACATTTAGAAAAATTACCAAAGTCCTTCCTCTCAAGAGTAAGCCCAAGGTGCTGTGTAATTTTAATCCTCTCAAACCTCATCTCCTAACATTTCTTCTCCCACATTCAGTTTCCTTCAGTCACATTACCTTAAATTATACGTAAGGGGGGAAACATACAAAAATAAACAACAATTCTTCCAAGAGTAATGACTCAAGCTCAGGATTTAATGAAAATCAAGGTGAGGGGATTCAAGAAAGTGGTCATGGAGAGGTTGACATTTGAGCCATGTTTTAGGAATGTATAATGTTGAAAAGCAGAGCTCGGAAGATGGAAGACATATTTGGATGTGTTATAGCAAGCAAAATAAACTGAGCACCTACTATGTCCCAGAGACTATGGGGTATAAAAAACTGAGTGCAGGTAGGAGAACCTGTGTACACCTGGGGTATATATGTTCCTGGTTTTCTGGGGAATCCTGAGTATCTTTAATGCAAATAAACAGTTGTCTACAACAGTTAAGGGAGAAGAAACATGATATCCAGTGAGTGCACTAGCCAATGGCAATGCGTAACTTCTCTTCTTCCACCTTACTCCACTCTCCCATCGTGTTTAGTGCTCAGTAAATAAATTCTTAAATGACTGTATTAATGCATGCACACTTAATGTGTGCCAAGTACAATCTAAGCACTGGGTACAAATAATTTTAGAATTATTAAGAAGTAGAAATTGGCTGGGCATGATAGCTCACCCCTGAAATCCCACCCAGCACTTTGGGAGGCTGAGGTGGGCAGATTATAAGATCAAGGGACGGAGACCATCTTGGCCAACATGATGAAACCCCGTCTCTACTAAAAATACAAAAAAATGAGCTGGGCGTGGTGGTGCAACCTGTAGTCCCAGCTACTCAGGAGGCTGAGGCAGGAGAATCACTTGAACCTGGGAGGCAGAGGTTGTATTGAGCCAAGATGGTGCCACTGCACTCCAGCCTGGCGACAGAGCAAGACTCCATCTCAAAAAAAAAAAAAAAAACAAGTAGAAATTTCTCCAGTATCCTCAATGGGCTTGCTTACTCGGGGTAATAGGCTTAAAATAATTATAGAAATATAGAATGCCGAAGAGAGGGCTTGTTTGGGGTAAAAGAAAGATCCCGTAGCACTACTCACCCTGTGCAAGCACTGCTCACCCATGCTACCATCCAAATGCCTATAAAGCACGATTCTTTTGAGCTTCAATTACCTGTCTCCTCACTGAGCCACCACTGCAAGTGTTTCCTTCATGGGATCAATTAAAATACTCACCTCAAAAATGTGTTTTGGCAAAGAGGGTATTTGAAACAATGAAAATAAATTATATGGGTATGGATTGGTGGATGTCAATTATAAAACCAAAAGTTATAGAACATATCATACCCTAAACACACACAAACACACACACACACACACGCACAGATGGCGAGAGAGAGAGAGAGAGAGAGTGAGAGACAGACTTTGGTATGCTTTGATGTTTTCCAAAATTTCAAAAGTGTATGCTCAGTTTATAAGGGGCCAGTAAATATTATTTGCCTGTCTATTGTAAGAGTGAAAGCCATACTTAGATATAGATGTATCTTAGAAAAGTATTCTAAAACACGTCATATACAGAAGAGGGAAATAACTGCTTCTTTTTATTCAGTGTTTACTTTCTTCCAGACAGGGCTGAACATTTTATATGTGCAAGCCCAATTAATTTCTCAATGATACAGATTACCAAAAAAAAAAAAAAATGATGCTTAAGTTATGATTTGCCATGAAGTATTCCAAGTAGAGAGTAGCCGACAAAGCAGTCCAACATGGAAGCCAATGTAGAAAATGTGATTCTTTTGTCCTTCTAGCCCCTCAGCTACTCTCTCATGTCAGGCCTTCACTAGACAAGCTCAGAGAGATTTAGAGGTCTCCCGACAGTGGTCAGGAGGCCTTTACACCTGTGTGCAAAGTGGGGAGTGGAGTAGAAACTGGGAGATGACCTGGGGAGAACTATGGGAAGTTCTGCTCCCCAGAACATCTGGGAGGGGAGGTGGAGAGCCTCCCCAAAGCCAGTCCCATCCCCCAACATCTTCTGTGAGAGCCTGGGTGAGAGGCATGGGGAGAGTGGGGAGAGTGGGGAGAGGCTGGAGCCCAGCTGAGAACATAATACACTCTTTCCTTTTAATGGATCTGTAGGAAGATACATTAAGGGGTCAAAAAGATCCATCCTACACTATTTAAGGGAAAAAACTCCTTGCTGGAGACAATTCTCAGCAAATAAATTCTTAGAAATTCTTTCACAATTTCATATTCCTTTTCTGATGGGTGAGGAGCAGGGACAGGAATAATCTTCAGTTTATTCTGTCACATTCTAAAATATCTGTTACTCAGTGCTTCATGTAGAAGGGGTGTGGTTGCCTATTTGCCCTGATTGGGAAATACCAAATTAACATGAGATTGACAGTTTACCTCTCCTAAACTTCAAAAAAGCTTTTCTATGCAAAAATGTGGGAAATAAAAAAAAGTATCACCTCAAGTCTTACCAGCAAATATATTATTGTAATTATAGGAGTAGAACTAGAATAATCCCTCTTTAAATTAAAATCCTGGTTCTCTCTTTTTGCCATCCCTATTATAAATTTGTAGCCTCATTTGTTTCTGGGCTAGGAAATTGTAGCAAATATCAGGTGGGAGAGAAGTACCCTTTTTACTGTGCCCATAGTGAGTGTAATGATGGCTGTACTCTTTGTCCCCAGTGGAAGTCCCTTGATATATATCAATGAAGTGATTTTTTCCTTCCCAGGGAGGAGGTGATACTGTGAACTTGCCACTGTGATCATTAATACTTAACAAGACCTTCTCTTCCTTTACCAAAGACAGCCCTGGGGACCATTCACAATGCTTTGTGGTGAAGAATGAAATTAACCTTTTGTAGAGAAGCTCACAGGTCTGTTAGAGAACTCATTATGCAGGGACTGGCTAGAGAAAGGGTCTCTATATAATCTCTTAGGCAAACAAAGTAACTTAATTCAGTATTTGAAGTGTTAACAGATCTTTTCACAATTGTAGTTTAATTGAACCTGCCCCTGTCCCAAGTAACACATGGACAGGAATAACAGAGAGTCTACAAACTGGTCCATATTGGCCAGTCTCAATTGACAAGCCACATTCAAGGACACCGACTGAGTACTTCAGTAAAGCATTAGGTGCTTTGGGGAATGCAATGATGAACAATGACTGGCAGGAGTACCCTTGTTCTCCTATGACAGGCCTCATGATAAATACCAATACTATGAAAGAACTGCTGCTTCTCAGACACTAAAATATATGGACCATGTATTCCCATGGAAATATCAAATAATGTGGAAAGAAGTATACATTTCCCTCAAACACTATAGACTTGCATAAGCTTAAGTCCTGTCACTTGCATAGCAAATAAATTCCTCTCTAATTCACAAATTCAACTGTGACTCCAATCAGTTCTGGGGAAGAAGGAAGGGAGGAATAAAAGTTAGCAGACATCAAATATCTACCTTATACTGGGATCACACAGAGATATCTAATTTAATGAATGCTGGAATCCAATGTGGTTCATATTCTCATCTCCATTTTACAAATAAACAAATTGAAAGCGTTCAGGGAGGTTAAAGCAGCTTGTTAAAACTCACACCTTAGAAAACTAGAGTTGTTAAGTCAGAGATTCACAACCTTGTGTTTCCATTGTTCTTCAACCTGATTTTCGAAGGTATGGGAAAAAACTTCAAAGATATCTAATGTAAACAGATGTTTGTATTTCTTTAGAAAAGAAGGGTTCACAAGAAGTTGGGTGTTCACAACAGGACTGGAAATTTGGCTTGGTGTACCTAGAAATTAATCCTACCCTAACAAGCAAACCTAACAACTCTTCTTAGGCTTTTCACTTTTAAAACAACAATGATATGTGTAAGAAGCGAAAGCATGGCAGGGCACAGTGGCTCACGCCTGTAATCCCAGCAGTTTGGGAGGCCGAGGAGGGCAGATCATGAGGTCAGGAGCCTGTCCAATATGGCGAAACGCCATCCCTACTAAAAATACAAAATTAGCTGAGCATGGTGGCATGCGCCTGTAGTCCCACCTACTCAGGAGGCTGAGGCAGGAGAATCACTTGAACCTGGGAGGCAGAGGCTGCAGTGAACCAAGATTGCACCACTGCACTCCAGACTGGGTGACAGAGCGAGAGTCCCTCTCAAAAAAAAAAGAAAGAAATAATAAATAAATAAAAGCATTAGGTTATCCCTAGTTTGTTTTTTTTTTAATTTGTGTTTTTTATCAAAGGAATGCATGTGCCAAGTTTAATGTCAAGCAATGCTTGAAAAAAAAAAAAAAAAGGCTTCCAAACTTCTCATTTCTGCTCTCCACAGAAACCACTTGTACCTCTTTTAGATGTTCTGCTACTCACTATAATATTGCTACATAGCATGGTTTACTGCTGTGTTTTTGATTTATTTTATTTTAGAACATTATTTATTGAGAAGATTGTGAATAACATTTTAGGTTGCCAACACTGCACACACATGCACACGCTTTATCTACCCTATATTTAAATATTATTTCATTAAGATAAATGTTTGAGATATATTATATATTCAGCACTACCATAGGCAATTTGGGAATATAGTGGTGGCCATAATAGACCAGTTCTTGTCCTCATGAAGCTTATGTCTTAATGAGAGAGACAGACAAAAACAAACAAACATATACTATCAGACAGATAACAGCTAGGGTGAAAAAGGCAGGGTAAGGGGATAGAGAATGGCAGACAAGCAATGATGGTTTCAGTAGGATAATTTTTGTTTAAATCAAAGTTCAATATTTAAATTATTTTGACTGTAGATTTATTTTACACTGAGCCATATGCATGATGACTACATTTCTTGTACAATTTTTGTTTTCTTTCGAATTAATCCTTGCCTTGGCAAGAGAGTTGGGTGGGGCGTTGGTTTGCCTCTCTTTCTGTTACTAAATCATCAGCAGAGTCTCCTCCAGGGTATAAAACGCTTCTCACAAGGACCCAGCAAGCAAGAAACCTACCAGTTCCACATGTTGCCTCCTGCTGGCCCACATTGTCATTTTGCCACTTTCCTCCATCATCATCTTGAGAAATCCTTTTGCCTCTCTCATGTGTCAGATCCCCTCTTTCTTTATCTCATCTTCCTCTCTTAGTTTAATCCCTCCCTTTGATGGGACACATCTCCAGCAGTTTCCTAAGAAAAGGTGCATGGGTGGCAATTTTATTCTGCATATTTTGCTTGAAAACATCTTTATTCTACCTTCACACTTGAGTGTTAATTTGTGTGGGTGAAGTATCTTAAATTGAAAAATACTCTTCTTTAGAATTTTGGAGACATTGCTCTGTTATCGTCTAACTTCTAATGTTGCGCTTGAGAAGTCAAATGCCATTTTGAATTTTTAATCTTTTCTGTGCAGACTTTTTTTTTCCTTCACTAAGACTTTTAAGGTGGTTTCTTTATTACTGGTTCTGTGATGTTGGAACAGGGTGCCTGGATGTAAATACATCATCACAAAAGGTCCTAGCTAGGTACTCAAAATCTGAAATTCACGTCCAATTCTGCAACATTTCCCTTGTATGATTTTTCCTCTTTTCTATTTTATCTCTCTTTCTAGAACGCTTATTTGTCAGTCATTGTATCATTTGCTTATTTATCAGCCATTGTATCATTTTTCCCTTTTTTCTTTTTTTTTTTTTTTGTCTCTCTTTCTAGAATGCTTATTTGTCACCCATTGGTTCTCCTGATTTGATTCCTTAAATTCATTGCCTCTCTCCTTCTTCCTTCTTCTCTGTTCTCTTTTTGGGAAATTTTCTCAACTTTATATTTCACCTTTTATATTGAATTTTTCCCGTATTTTTAATTTTTGGGGAAAGTTGTAAGATTTGTATAGTAAACACCCTCTTACTTTTGAATTTCAAATGTTCCCATGTTAATTTTTAATTTTCAATATATTTTTATAGTTCTCTGGGTATTTCTACATATAGCATCCTAGTATTCCTTCATGCATGAAACATTTTCTCTTATCTCTCAGGAATTTGTTTCCAGCTTTCTTCTACTGTTTCTCTCTGCTTCCTCAAGGCTGCTTATGTTTTTCTCCTTGGTTTTCAACTCAGTGTTAGGCACTTTCTTTAAAGGTCTGCCGATCCTTGGCTATTTGTTCATGTTAACAGTAAAGAATGGCTGTACAGATACAGTATTTTCCCATGCTTCTGGAAATCATCCAAAAACAACAAAAAGAACAGGAAATATTGAAAACAACAATTTCAAAAAATTGAAATTTTTTGTAAAATTAGGCAGCAGACTCCAAAATATTTTCAAAGGCAGCCAAAAATAGCTGACTTTGCACTGAAACCTCTTAAAGATAAGTAGAAACAAGCAGAGGAGAAATTTCAGTGGAAAGCAGATTCAGCAAAATAAGTCCTAAGAACTGGCCACAGAAAATATTATCTCCTGATGGTAAGCAGAACATGCTGAGGGGCCAAAACTATATTCCTTGATTTCCAGAGGGTATGGAAGTTGGGATGAGCAAGATAAGAACAGGATCCTCCCTCCTCAGCCCATTTTTTAAAGAGAGGCAGAGGAGGCAGGACTATCTGAAGTGTCACAGAAAAATCCTATTTGAAGGAATCAAACTATCTCTCCAATAACTGAGAATGTGAGAGGCTTTTGTTAGAAAACCCTGCTAGCCTAGAAAGCTGGAAAGCTGACTTGGTTCTTCCACACTCCTGCAAATTACTGGTCTGGGAAAGCAAACTCAAAGATAAATATATATGTATATGTTTATATCTTTCCAAATTAAATATGTGTATATATATATATATCTATCTAAACACACAGAGAAAAATATTATATCAAAAAAATTAGAAAAAGAAAAGCAAAATTTATTAACAGATTTTAAAATTCCCCCAAAAAATGGTGCCATGAAGAAGCTGAGAATTCTAAACATCTTCACCCAGTTTCAGACAGCAATCTTGGCTTCATCTGTTTTTTGGAATCAAACTTTCCTACGGGTGAGCTGTCCCTACGACTTGACCTGGAGCCAAAGAATTGGGCAAGCAATAGTAAGAAGCTCTTTTGGTCACAGATTTAAATCTGTGATCTCCAATCAGCTTACACAAACTAAAAACTGACATTTTGATGCCCACTTATCATTTTCTTATGCCTTATTTCTCAGTTAATTTGTATGCAGAAAAATAAAGGTGGCTATTTGTTGTATGTAACTAAATAAGAAAGCTTAATGTGTAATGTAATAATATTGGAGGGCTACCCCAAAGAGGAATAGTCTTTCTTGCTCCTTATGACATGAGTAAGACTGAACCCTGTTTAAGTTCCGCCACTGCTCTGGTCTGTATCCTATTTGACAGAATGAGATGCTGAGACCCTAGTTGGCCCTTAGCTGCCCCTCAACCTTGGATATGCAATGTAATGGCATACAGCAGGACACTGATGACAACCAGCCACCTCTGCTGAGACAGACGGTCTGGCCCGGTAGACTCTTCTGCTCTCAAAGGTAGGCAGTTGAGGAGACATGGGCGCTGTGTACTATTTCTTCTCTCTTTGTCCACTGGACCCAAATACATATGTTTGTTTCATTTTTAAAAGTGAAATGCTAAGACTGGTCAATCCCATTCATTCTTGCTTGTGAGTATAGAAGGACTGAGATGAGAAGCATTTACTACTACATTCCCAGTATTACCCATAGCATTCCCCAATAATCAGTCCTGGCACCAGTATGATAGGAGCAACAAGAAAAAGATTTTCGAAAAGAATTTGATATTTACAGAAAAAAGTATTAATATCTTCTTTGTAGGAAAAGACATTTGTTTTATTTTGGATGACTTATGATTAGAATATCACACTCATTTTAGTGAGTATGGCCTGAAAAGATCGTAATCAAAGTAGCCTATATTTCCCCTTGTCTGTAATTCCTCTAGCTAAACCAGGGAGCCAATTTTAACAGCTTGATAGTTCTGCTTCTCATAACAAATGGGGGGGAAATGGCACTATGATTTATATATTCCAGCCCTATGTAAGTGAATTAGTGTGAGTTAGCCTTCCTAAGTCAAGAAGCACTTTCTAAGTGGATGTCTGAGAGGCAGACCCTACCTAGACAATTGGTGATATCACCAAAGTGAAAGTTCCTGAAGACCCTCCAATCTTGATGCCTAGTTTCCGCTCAAACAGGACCTCTTACTGTACAATGGTAGGAAGAACCATTTCATGATTCTCTGTGTAAAAGGGGCTTTGAATACTTACCTTGTCACTGGTGCCCCATGAATTTACCACGAATGGGTATTAACAGTTGTAATCCTTTTGTTTTAGGAAGGTGGAGGTGATAATTTAGGTCCTGAAAGATTTTGATTTTAGCTAAAAGAATACTGGGCTGTGTACAGGAGAACTGTTTTTACCAAGCTGTGCAACCCTGATTAAATAAGTTTTCTGGGCTGTGGTGATCGCCTTTACAGAATGAGAAAACTAGTAAAGTAGAGGATCATGAACTCTAGGGGTTAGCTCTAAGCTTCATATTCCTTATTATACATTTTACAGGTCATTGCTTATGATCCCACTATTTGTCATTTTATTAAGTCCAGGGAGGAGCCTCTTCCTGGTTCCTGACCAGAAGCTTCTACTTTGTCTCTCTGCAGAGCTTCTACCATTCATGTGGTTCCAAGGAAGAAAAAAAAGAAAAAAAAAAAAACAGGCCTAGAGGTAGTTAGGTGTTTGGTGTTAGTTAGACCCTGGGGCTAAGGTAGGAACTAAGTGAGGCAAGGAGGTGTTCCAAGTACCAATGCCAGAGGACTAACACCAAACACCTCCTTGGGAAGGAAACAGCTAATTTGGTAATTAATCAATGGAAGGCATGAGAGAGCATTGCAGAAAAACAGTGAACAGTGTACTGGGAGAAAAATGGGAACTAGACTAGGAGAGAGTAGAGAAAGGGGCAGGAGAACACAGTTGGTACCAATGGAGAGGCCTGCATCAGACATTAGGGCTTCCCAGCACGCAGCCTGCTAACAGCTGGGTTCACTTAAAGGAGCAAGGATGGAGATGCTACATTGCATGGCTCTGTTTCCTTAGGACAATCCCAAAGGGATAGGATATAAAGAAAATGCCCCAGAGGCTGGGAACAGACAGAGCACCCAGACAAGCAGGCATGGGGGAAGCGATGGCCCACATCCCTCCCAACTCAGCTGGGTGCTCTGCCTTTTCACTGCCCTATGGTCAGTGTGAGAAATGCTGACTGTCCTGTGACACTGGAGGAGAGAGGTCTCTACCTCCATGGGGCCCACCCTGATACAGGCCTTTAAAATAGAATGCATATTCCCTCCATCCTTCTCATCCTCCATGCTTTGGCTCACTGGCCCCCAACCGAGATTCTGCCCCTGACTCCCCTTCTTTGAGTTACACCTCACCTGAACTGCCCACCCTGCTCCCACCGGCACAATCTTTCAGGTCAGCTCCTATCAGATCAAATGGATGTGTTTACTTTTATATGTATCATCTCTCCACCAACTAGATTATAAATTCCTTCAGTGCAGGAAAACTTGTCTTGTTTACCACAGGATCTCTAGCAGCCAGCACAGTGTCTTGCACATATTAGGGAGAAAGCAATGATTTGTGGCATATGGAAAGGCAGCAGACTTCATGCTTTGTGACTCCCCTCTTCCTTCTTGCTCATCAGAATCCTAGACCCCCAGTATCACTCCAGCACCTGAGTTCCCTTTGCCTGGAAAAATGACCGGCATCTTTCCCATTTTTCTACAGGAAACTTAGTTAAATAAAATTATTCTAGTATATTAAGGAACTTGCACACTGGAAGGGCATCCCATCAATTGGTTAACCTTCCACGGATAAAGGTATAGGTTTTTCAGACCATTGACCATGGAAGTCAGGTTACAAATCCTCTAGAAAAACCCCAAAGGGTAAGTAAGAGAGTTTTTACAACTTTACAGATGACTGGGCTCCACTTCCAGAGATCTTCAATTAATTGATTTGAGGAAAGGCCATAGTGTTTCCATTAGTTCCCTGGATTCTAATTAGAGCCATGATTAAGACCCTCAAGACATAGCAGACCTCAGGTGTCTGAGCCACGGGGCAATGGAAGAAGCACAATGGATCTCAGGTGAGTCTCCTCAGCCTCCCCATAGCTCCGACCCCATAAGTACACACTGGAGTAGCCTAGGCGCAGCCAAGAAAAGGCACGGACTCTCTGATATCCAAGATCCATAATCTGAGGTGTGGCTTCAACTCCACTAAAACATGTTCTGATCCAACAATTTCTACAACTTCATCACAACCCTGAGAGGTGAAAATGGAGGCTTCATCATTTTATTTGTCCAGATTTATTCTACTAAGTGATACAACTGGAACCACCAACCAGGTATGTCTGACTCTAAAGGCTGTGCTTAGTCTTTTATTAAAGACTGAGCCATATACAAGTTAAACCTTCCTAATATCTTTTTAGAAAACAAACTGGTAACCAACAGGATCTTCTGAGTCACAGCTGGGCCATCAAGTGTGCATGCCAGGACCACTGCCTCTGAGACTCAAAGTCAAGTCAGATCTCTCACAAAAAAATCCACATCCCTGAAATTTTCCTTGGGGGCCAGCTCTCCCTGTCTTCAAGCATGGCCCAGAAAGACCTGCCTTGTGATTAAGCTTGGGAGTGCTGGGCTTGGAGAGAGTTGGCAACCATTTGTTTCCTTAATGCCCAGCTATAAGCAACAGAGTTTATAGTTGCAGATGAATTTTTTCCCTTATTGCAAATGGCTTTGATTTAATAATAACATTTTCCAAGCCATTGGCCCATAATGAGGATTATTGCCTGTGGGTATTTAATACAGGAAAAAAGAAATGGGCTCACTTCACTGTGCAAATGGCTGCCACAAACCCTGCAGCAGGAGGGCTCATGTAACCTTTTTACAACAACACTGGGACTGTGGAAAGATGCAAGCAGTTAAGGTCTCTTTTAGTGAGTCAAAGCTCAACCAAGTCTTAATGGATAACTTTACCGGGAACTGGCTTTCAGAAGTCAAAGTCCACTTTATTCTGGTGCCCTATGCAGGGTCTGAAAAGAGTTGGTGAGTTTGCAAGCTAACACAGAAGAGATGGAGCCAAGGCAAGGATGGGTGGTGAAGGAGGCTAGGATGGGCAGGGAGGTGGAGGGGGCCATGCCGAATTTTGAAGATGAGGAAATGATATGCCAGATGCAGAACTAGGGCTTTCTCTGATGTGATCTCATTTAATCCTTCTATCAGCTCTGTGTGGTAGTTACGCTTATTTGATGAGGAAACTAATGCCTTTGAGATGCAAAGGAACTTTTCTCAGTGCAAAAAGAGAAAGCAGAGCATGAATTCCAATGCAGGATTGTCTGGCGTGGAAATCTATGATGTTCCTGCTGTGCGGTGTGGCCTGTGTGCATCTGGCTGGCTGCTTATGGCCAGGCAGCCCCAGGCACTCATCGGAAGCTTTCTGCTGTTCTACATAAGCACCTCCCCTTTCTGAACCCTGAAGTTCTCAGCACTCGGGGCCAGTTGCTCAGCTGTCCCGTCTCATGCTCCTACTTGGAATGGGCTTCCTAGCAGGCATATGTTCCCTAATAGGAGTTTGCTGGTGGTTTCTGTCACCTGAAGGTACTGACCGGTTAGGCGTTGTCTAATTCTGTATGAGGAGAGGCCGCTCCCCCCTGTACTGGACAGAATAGCAGAGAGGAGTTTGGGGAGACAAGACACATTTGTAAGTTTCTAAGCGAGAGCTGCCAGCTGGTAGAACCTGTCTCCGGTAACTAGCTTTCTCTGTGGAGGTAGTAGGGTGGTAATAATTAGGAGTGGAGAGGAGGGGGGTAGAAAGCGAGAAAGAGGAAATTGAAGCCTTGCGGCCTGGGGACACTTCCTCTTTATCTAGCCGTCACCTTAAGGTCTCTGCCTCGGACTCCGACTTCCACCCCTTGTGTGTTTCCCAGTTCACATTTACCTTGTGGGCCAACAAGGGTGTCAAGCATGTTACATACATTAACTCACCTGATCCTATGTTAATCCTGGGAGGCTGCCCTTATTATTATCCCCAGTTTGCAGTTGAGGACATTGAGATAGAGGCTGAGTCACTTGCCCCAGGTCATGCAGCTGATCAGTGGTAGAGTCAGGACCCTAGACAGGTGGGCTGACTCTCAGTCAGGCGGTCCCCAGGCTCACAGCACTGCCCCTTGTGGTGGCTGGGTTTTCTGAGGCTGAGAAATCCTGCCATTTGACAATGCGTCTGCATTCCCAATATCCCCTCGGTGTTCTACCCAGACCGCGTCCGCCTCCCTCCTCTGTCAGCACCATGCACAGAATCTTTGTCTCAGATTGCTTTTGTCACTGGATCTCAGCATTCTGTAGAGTTCTAACCTATTTTGTGGCTCCTGAAGTGGTTTTGAAGTGATTCTTAAAATGTGAAAAGAGAAATTCAAAAGCCCCCAAGTGTTGTCTTAAAAAAGATGACAAAAACTTCTTCTGAGCTTAGTCACGAGAAACTGATGGCAGAGTCTGCGTAATCTGTTTACAACATGGTGGAGCTTTTATTTTAAAAAATTCTTCCCCTATGTTGTGATTCAATTTTATGAATGTTTTCAGATAGTGTCCTTTTTATTTATAGTGGTAATACTACCCTTCCAAATGCAAAGTTTTTCCTTCTGTCCAGTTATCTAATACCCTCCGTGGCCCTAACTGACTTTGAACCCTAGCAGGAGTGCTGGCGAGGTGGTCCATACTGAGGTTTGGAAGAGATATTTGTCCAGTGGCCAGAAGTGTGAGGAGCCAGAGGGAAAGTGTCAAATATGTCCTGTGAGTGCTGAGGACTCATAGCCTAGTAGCCAAAGCAGTCATTAAGTCCAAGAGAGCAAAGGAAAGTGGTAGAAGGTATTTAGAACAGGAGATGAAGGCAAAGAAACTGCTAGATATTGGAACAGGACAGTATATGCAGAACGCAGGCAAGGAGACCCCAGAGCCATTGCCTTGCGTGGAGCATAGAAAGCTCTCTCATTTGCACGAGTCACATGGTGTGTGCATGTGTGCTTATGTGTGACTTAAGTCCAGCTTCAAACAACAAAAAGTGTGACAAAGTCAAGCTGTTCAGAACTATGTCAGCAACTGGATAACGAATGGTGTCTGCTGCTCACAACTGAACCAGGAAGAGGGCAGGCTGTGGGCCAGAAACAGCACGTCTTCCACAGCTATGCTGAGGAATTTTCTAGTGTATCCCTACCCAAGGTGTTTACTGCCCAGGAAGAATGGAGGCCTAACAAGTTACAGTTGCTACAAAGTCCTTCCTAGACAAGTTTGATCAGAAGAGCCAGGAAGTATCCATTTCGCTTTAGAGGAAGGTTGAATAAAACTGCCTGGGAGGCATCAGTATCTAAGGCTCACAGGGAAAAAGAGAGGGAGGAGGACTTTGCAATCAAATTGGGAAGGGGTTTGGCGCACAATTACTCAATGTCCCAAAGGCCAGAGAGGTCTGGAGAAACAAGGAATACATGTCAAAATCTTACTTCTGACCTTCAAATCCCTTCCCAAATTTTATTATCTTCTATTTCTGAAACTCCTCTTTATCTATCACATAGTAGTATTACATTAAATTGTCTGTATTGCTGGCCAATGATTGCAGTTTGCCCTATTTTCTCTTATTCTGCCTCAATGGCCTCTTCTTCATGCCCCTTAATCTTTTTTTAATGTAACCTACATGTCAGCTGGGGCCCTTTCCTCCTAGATTTCTAGACCTCCTTGATTCCATCCCATGATGTAACAGAATCCAAAGTCCTCCCATGGGTGTCTAGTGAGTCCTGACGGCTAGTGCCACCATTGAAGAGCATTCATGGTAAAATAATAATAATAATAAAATAAATGACTCCTCTCTTCCTGCCAGGCCATAAAATAATCAGTTGGCTCTTAAAGGTGTGAGCAAATGTTTCAGATCTCTAATATACAGACTCGATCAAAGGAGTTTTTCCAACAGTGTTTCTCTTATTCACTCAAGAGAATATCAAGTAATAAAATATTTCCCATCCTGATTTGTCAAGCCACTGCTAGAGAGACTTCTGTCTTTGCTTCAGAAATTCAAACAGTAGAGGCTTACCTCTCCTGTATCAGGAGGAGCAGACAAAAAGGAGTTAGTTGACATCAAAGCTGAGAGTGCAATATGTGATCGATGATTTAGACAAAATGGTCTGCTTCCAAGGTGAGCAGACCCCATTTTTAAGAGTCAAGATGATTAACAGGAGTGACATCCAATTATAATCCTTCCTTGCTATCTGTGTCTCTGAAATGTTGACTTCATATTTTTTAACAGAAATATTACAAAATAACACAAATAATATTCCAGGACAAAGGAAAAGATTTTTTAAAATAAACTCATGGAATATCTTGTGTTTTTCTTCTTTTCCTTTGTTGTAAGGTACACAAGTTATTGTACTGTTCTAAGCTTCAAAAACACTAGCAATGATTTATGAACATCATATTTTTTCAGATTAAGAAAGGGTTTTTATATGGCTGAGGTTCAAGGCTTTTGGACTTGGAGGCAAGGTGTCTTCAGACCCTTCGTTTCTCTGTCTTTGGCTCTGGTATCTGTCCATGTTATCTCTAATTCTTTCATTTTCAACCTGGGGTAAGAAATGTAGACCATCCATAAATTTCCATAAGAAATTTTCTCACATAACAGAAAACAATCTTCTACCACCTGCTAACTCCCTTCATCTCTTTTTCTCTATATGCATTGCTATCTTGGAATTCTTAATTTTTTCCTCTCTATTCAGTTACTGGAGGTTTGCCTGGTTCCTGCACCAAGTTTTAGTACCCACTCCCTCAAGACCCATAGAAGTAGCAAGAGTCCTGTCCTTAATGTAACGCTTCTCCTAGAGGGCAATCAAGATTATAACTGGCAACAGTATTGTATTGCAGTATGTTTGCTCCTGCGTCTTTCAACTTCTTGCTCTTTTATTTCTGCTTTAAATGCAAGTCCTCTTACTGATCTTCAAGACCTAGAACCTGCCGGGATGGAGAACTGCACATCATCTGGGGTCTTTGATTGAAAAGTCATAGTAAGGGTGCCATTACCTGGAGTAGGAATCTGCCAGAAGGATTTGGTTGCTGCAGAAGTTGCTCTAGCTTGGGCTCAGGGTCTTGACATAATTACATGAATACTTGCTATGCCAGCAAGGTATAGCAACTGTGTCATTTTCGTCATGCTGTTACTGCATCCTGGGTAGACCAAAAAGCCCCTCAAGTTGTCTTTGGAACTAAACTTTTCTTAATTCAGGGGAAAAAAAGATTTCTCAATGCTTATCTGACACAGCTGGATACAAGAGGGTGCTAATGCACCAGCAACTGCCTCAAATACATTTTAATAAAGTGACTTCCAAGAAGCCATGTGCAACTGAGATAAGACTATGAAAGAAGTCCAGAAGCTGGAAGGAGGTTAGAGAGACAACAAAAAAGGGTCAATGTGTAGGTCTTATGGGGAGTAATGAAGTCAGGCCTTGAAGGGCAGGTGTCTTTAAAAAAAATCCACCTGGGGCTTGCTTTATCTTTTCTATCCTACAGGCTTGGTAGAAGTGAAAATTGCTACTCAATTATGCAAGCGGTAGAGAGTAGCTGCGTACTATGAACCAGGATAATTCATTTATTACAAGCCAACATATATTGAGCTATTCTATGGACAAGTCCTACGTTGGACACTGTTACTTGTGCAAGGACGAATCAGCCCACCCCTAACCTGTAGGAGCTTCCAGTCCAGCAGATAGACAGATAACCAACTAACTATAGTACAAGACATACTGAAGTAGATAGGAAAATAGATACAGTACTACAGAGCAGGGAATAACCAAATAATTCATTATTACCAAGAAAATCAGGGAAACTTAAAAGTGATTTTTTTTTTCAATTCAACTTTAAGGAGTAAATACATTTCCAAATGCTCAGAGGGTTGAGAAGGTAATTCAAGAGAGAACTGTAAAAGTAGGAAAGAAAATAGCTTTTGGGGGAGGACTAAGGCATTAAATATACAGAAACCACAGATTGTGCAGAAGAACCTTAGGAGATAAATTTGAAAAGATATTTTGGAACTTGATGAAGGTCTAAGGAGTTTAGACTTTTTCCTTTGAGCAATGGAAGAGCCATCCAAGGTGTTAAGGCTGAACATGATAAGAACTGTATATTACAAGAAATCACACTGGCAGCAGCATGGATGGAATGGGATTGTATCAGAGGCAGAGAGGCTAGTATGGTGTAGAGGCTCTCATTCTGCAAGTACAAAATAAATCATTAAGAATTAATGAGGATCTGAGCTGAAATTGTGATTGAGGGGATGAAGAGTAAGGGAGCGATTGAAAGTATATTTTTGGAATACATTGGCAGGGCTCAGGAATGTGGTAGAATGAAGAAGATAAAAGAGAATTCTTGCACTCTCTGGAAAAGCTTTTAGCACAATGATAATGGAGATTAGCTTTCCCTATACTGGATGACCCTTAGTAATAACTAAGGTGTTTGAATGTTCTGTCCTTAACACCTGAGCTTGATAAATATTAGGCCCACTTTCAGTTCTTAGATCTGTGTGTAACCCAGCAATGCCTCTCATCCCTAGTGTTCACCCAAGTTTATAGTCTTTGCCAGAGAAAAGAGAGCATCACTAGAGAAACAGGCCACGAGTCCTTCCTCCTGACACTTGAATACTTCACAACGTGAGTTAAATGATTACTTACATGCAGTGATTTTACGTGGTACAAAATTAATTTTACATAGCTCACATAAAAATGGGTGGTGAGCATACAGAGTAGGGAAAGCAGAGATGGGAAGGCAGAGGGGAACATGCTCTCTTGCTTAATGGATCGTTCTGGTAGGCAGAGGAAGTATCCAATTTGGACCATCAGCCAAGCCTAAAATATCCTCCTGCCCAGCACCTGGCCTCTTTGGCTCTTTTCAACTGTTTTAGGAAATTTTGGAAACATAATTTGGCTGGTATGTTTGTTGTAGAGCTCTGCCTGGGGTCAGGTCCCAGCCATCATCACCGGCTGAAACAGAATGTGAAAGGATAATACCCACAGTGAACAATAGCAGCAGGGACTTTCATGACAGGTTTTAGCTGTTTTTTTTTTTTTTCTTTGAGAATAAGTAAAAGCAAGAAATAATAACTTTATGGACTCAACCCATACAGCACATAATCAGCTAGAGAAAGGCCATCCTTAGAAATGCATAGATGTTATTTAAATTTTGTATTTAATTTAGAGGGATCTCAAGGAAAACTAAGGTATGTCAGGATGGAGAACTGCACACCATCTTGGGTCTTTGATTGAAAAGTCATAGCAAGGGTGAGATGACCTGGAGTAGGAATCTGCTAAGGAAGACATTCTATCAAAGAATCAGTTTGCCTGAAAAATCTCCTTATTGAGTAAAATTCTTCTTATTCCCTACTTTCTATGTCCTTCTCTAGGCATCACATCTCTAGATGAGTGCCATTTTTCAAATTCAATGTGCTTAAGTGTCATCTGCAGAACTCAATAGAAACCTCAAAGATTCTGACTCGGTTGATGTAGAGTTAGGTCCAGAAGCTTGAATTTTTAACAAGCACACTAAGCGAATCTGCATCCTCTTTGCAGTTCCTTGGCCTCTATTTGGAAGCTCATGGTGGTTACACTACAAATTCCTCTTTTTTGGAGTCTGACTTTCCCTGAGATAGAGGACAGGGAGTTGGAATAGGAAGGCACGGCCTGCCATGAGTACATTTTCAAGCTCCTTACATCTCATATTCATTTGCCACAAGGAATGAGAAAAGAAGAGAAAGCAACTAAAGACTGCATGTTTCAAACATGGGTGATCATCATTTCTCCTGGGGTAACAGGCTTCCCTTGGAGAAAGAAATTACAAATTACTAACAGTTCATATGGCAGAAAATTGCAAATTCCAAGCAAAATAAATATGTTCTTCCATTTCTAGGGTTTTAAATTGGCTATAAGATAGGAGGGTGCAGTATTAATAGGCAGCTATCAAATAGAACAGTGATGTTAAATTACATAATCAATTTAATGTTCTGGGTCAGCTGACAAATCTGTTCTCTCACTGCCAGTAATTTAGAGCTTTCAATATCCCATTCACAAGTCTTTTTTAAAAACTTTTGGGAAAGATTTTGGTATATCAAATTCTTCCATAAACATCTGTAACAGCTGTGTCAGGGATCCCAGACTAGCTGACCTTTCTCCTTTTGCAGTCTGGGGGTGGAAATGAGAACATAATCGCCCATGATGAGCTGGCTGAGCAAAGTTGGGCCAAGCCATCAAATGCAGCTGTTGACTTCCCACAGGATTGATCTCTCTTGCCTCACAGTTCGCTTCAGGAGGAAGGTGTGCAGAATATATGGCCACATGTCCTGTGTGAGTGTGCCTGTGTGTGTGAATACAAGCACACATGTTCATATCCACATGCGTCTGGGGTGAGGGGGGTGGCGGATACAGAAATTTTAAGTACACATTATTTAACTTCGGAGCTAAAGTTTTTTTATTGGAAAGCCTTCTGGCTCTTTTGCTCTAGACAGTGGTGAAAATGTAAAGTTTCTTCTCAAGTAGCTCTAGCAAATAAGCTTTATCTCATGTGCCAAATGATTGGTAAGTGGTTCTCTGAAGCCCTGTGTTGAGAAGGATTCTGAGAAGGAATCGGGCCTAGCCAGAAGGATTGATTGTTGGTACATCCTATTACTCCAGAGTGGAACATGGAGGTGTACATTGCAACCTTGGGGAAGGTTGTACCTATGTTCTTCAAGCAAATGCCATCATTTAAAGAGTAGGACTGGATAAGCACAAGTCTTTAGGACATAGTGTTCATTCTGGTGTCCATGCTGAAAATAGCTAAATGTTACTCAGTACATCCATTATTCAACTATTTATTTAGTGTATACTAACTGCCAGGCACTGTGCTATCCCCTGGAACTAGAGTGGAAAACAGGAGAGCCTAAACTGAGAGCTGAGCCACAACCAAAAGCTGAGTAAGCCAACAACCGGTGAGGTCACATCAGGTCTCTGATGGGTTTAATGTAGTAAAATCCACCCCCTGAGTAAGCATATAGACAGAAAAATCATTAATAGCTTTTTAAATACATCTTTGTTTAATGAAAGTCTGCAGGTAAGTTTGTTAATATACACAAATGAATGAATGAAAATACCTGCAATGGAATCAAAATTGGGCATGGCTGTGATATCCTCAGATATCCTGTCCAGTTTGGGCTCAGGTCCAATAACGTGAACTAAAAAGATCTTAACCATTGCAATTCATCATTCTGAAAGGCTTAGGGGCAGAAAAATCCATTTGCTGCTTTGATCATATTTTCAATTCCAAAAGTTTCCCAAGTGAAACAAGGCATAGTTGGCTCAACAAGGAGAATGGTATAATGATATTGCAGTTAGCAGCAAGGTTTAGGAGAAAAAAAAAACAAAAGTTTTTGTAAGGGTAAAGACTTGTGAGGGAAAATTCACTCCTGCAATATGCTTGTTTGTTCAGTACCTAATTCTTCACAGTCCTGTTGGCAGGGCATCAAAGGAGTGGCCCCATGGTCTTCTCAGACATTCTAATAGTGCAGGCAATGTTGATTACTTACACATATAGGTGTCCTATTGGAAAGATAGGGAAAATGCGAAAACCAAGACCACTTCCTTCTGCTCTTCACCATAAATTGGTATATACACAGAGAGCAGTCATTAATTGGCTGAATCTGACAGATTTAATAATTTAATTCTGCTGCAGAAACAATTATTCAACTTTTTCTGATTTGTTTTTTTAGTTTCCTCCTGCTTTACATTATCTGTGCTTCCGCTCTTCTCTGCTAATGCATATTTAAAAGACTATTTTATTTTGAAGGCTTAAGTGCATAACAATGGTCTTCCAGTCACATACTTAGTTGCCATAGAAACAGCTTCTGTGTATTGACTATCTCCATACATCAGGTACTGTGGTAGGCAGGTTAGAAGAATAGTTGTTTGCAATTTCATCAGAAACTTTTTGCATAATTTAATTCACGGTATTCTCTAGGAGGATAATTTTATTCCCAATAAAATGCTTAAGGAATTTGCTCATGTACTTTAAGGGTAATCAGTTGTCTACCCAGTTGACTGTCAGCTGCCCATCAGTTAAGACTCTAGTGGTTTTTTTTTTTGAAAGATGTTATTTTTTCAGAAAAGTTTTAGGTTCACAGCAAAACTGAGGGAAAGATACAGAGATTTTCCATATACTCCCTGACCCTACACATGCACAGCCTCCCCCATTATCAATATCTCTGACCAGAGTGTATATTTATCATAATTGATAAAGCTACACTGACACATTACCCAAAGTCCATGTTTACATTAGTGTTCTCTCCTGGTGTTGTACATTCTGTGGGTTGGACAAATGCATAATGACATGTATTTACCTTTGTAGTATCATACAGAATTGTTTCAGTGCCCTAAAAATCTTCTGTGCCTGCCAAGCCATCTTTCCCTCTCCCCTAGCCCAACCATTACTTTCTAACTGTCTTCATATTTTGGACTTTTCCAGAATTTCATATAGTTGGAATCACACAGTATGTAGCCTTTTTAGATTGGCTTCTTTAACTTAGTAATATGAGTTTATAGGTTCTCTGTCTTTTCATGACTTAATACCTCATTTCTTTTTAGCACTAAATAATATTCTATTGTCTGGATGTACCACAGTCTGTCTATTCCCCTACTGGGAGACATCTTAGTTTCTTCCATGTTTCGGCAATTATGATTAAAGCTGTTGTAAATATCTGTGTACAGGTTTTCATGTAGACATACGTTTTCAACTCCTTGGAACAAATACCAGGAAATGTGATTACTTGATCGCATGGTAAGAGTATATTTAGTTTTGTAAGAAACCACTAAGCTGTCCTCCAAAGTGGCAGTATCAGTTTGGATTTCTAGCAGCAATGAATGAGAGTTCCTGTTGTTCTACATGCTCACCATCATTTGGTGTTGTCAGTGTTCCGCATTTTGGTCATTCTAATAGGTGTGTAGCAGCATCTCATTGTTTTTATTTGCCCTGGTGACATAATGAAAAGCATCTTTTCATATACTTATTTGCCATCTTTTATCTTCTTTGGTGAGCTATATGTTAAGGTCTTTGGCTAATTTTTATTATCAGTTTTTTGTTCTGTTTTACCATTGATTTTTGAAGGTTCTTTGTACATTTTGGTTAATGGTCTTTTATAGAATGCTTTTTGAAAATATTTTCCCCTAGTCTGTGCCTTTAAAAAGAAATTATCTTGCCAATGTCTTTCATAGAGTAGAAAATTTTAATTTTAATAAAATCCAGTTTATCAATTCTTTCATAGTCCATGCCTTTGGAGCCATATCTAAAAAGTCATTGCCAAACCTAAGGTCATCTGGATTTTCTCCTAGGTTTTCTTCTTGGAATTTTACAGTTTTTTATTATTTATATTCTGGCCTATGATGCATTTCTAGTTAATTTTTGTGAGGGGTGTTAAGATCTGTATCTAAATGGATTTTTTTTTTTTTTGGATGATGTTTTTGTTTGCATGTAAATGCCCAGTTGTTCCAGCACCATTTGGTGAAGAGACTTCGTTTTCTTCACTGTATTACTTTTATTCCTTTGACCAAGATCAGTTGACTACATTTATATGGGTCTATTTCTGAGCTCTCTATTCTGTTCCATCAGTCTGTCTATTTTTATACCAATACCACACTATCTTGATTATTGTGGCTTTATAGTAAGCTTTGAAGTCTAGTTATGTCAGTTTTCCAACTTTGTTCTTCTACTTTAGTATTGTGTTGGCTATTCTTGAACTTATGCTTCTACAAATAAACTTTGGGATCAGTTTGTCAATATTCACAAAATAACTTTCTGGGATTTTAATTGGGATTGCATTGAATGTACAGATCAAGTTGGGAAGAACCAACATCCTAAAAATATTGAGTCTTCTGGCCGGGCAAGGTGGCTCACGCCTGTAATCCTCACACTTTGGGAGGCCGAGGTGGGTGGATCACAAGGTCAAGAGATCGAGACCATCCTGGCCAACATGATGAAACCCTGTCTCTACTAAAAATACAAAAATTAGCTGGGCATGCTGGTGTGCACCTGTAGTCCCAGATACTAGGGAGGCTGTGGCAGGAGAATTGCTTGAACCCAGGAGGCAGAGGTTGCAGTGAGCTGAGATCATGCCACTGCATTCCATCCAGGTGACAGAGCAAGACTCTATCTCAAAAAACAAACAAACAAAACAACAACAACAAAAAATTGAGTCTTCTTATCCATGAACATGGGATATATCTCCATTTATTTTTAAATTTCTTTCATCAGTTTTGTAGTTTTCTTCATATAGATCTTGTACATATTGTATTAGACTTATATGAGAGGATTTCAAATTTTTGGTTGCTAATGTAAATAGTATAGTGCTTTAAATTTCAAATTCCTCTTGTTCATTGCTGGTATATTGGAAAGCAATTGACTTTTGTGTATTAATCTTGAATATTTTGCAATATTGTTATAATTGCTTATTAGTTCTAGGAGTTTTCTTGTTAATTTTTTTAGATTTTCTACATATACAGTTATGTCATCTGTAAATAAATACAATCTTAATTTTTTTCTTCCCAATTGGTATGCCATTTATTTCATTTATTATTGCATTAGCTTAGATTACCAGTGCTATGTTGAAAAGCAGTGAGAGAAGATATTCTTGCCTTTTCCCTGATCTTATTGGGAAAGTTTCAAGTTTTTCACTATTTAGTATGATGTTGGCTGTGGGTTTTTTGTAGATATTCTTTATCAAGTTGAGGAAGTTGCCCTTTATTCCTATTTACTGAGAGTTTTTACTATGAAGAGGTGTTCGATTTTGTTAAATGGTTTTTCTATATCTATTGATACAATCCTGTGATACTTCCTCTTTAACCTGTTGGTGTAAGTTACATTAATTTATTTTCAGATGCTGAGCCAGCTTTGCATACTGGGATAAATTCCACTTGGCTCTGGCATATATTCTCCTTATACATTGTTTGATTTGATTTGCTAATATTTCGTTGAGGGTGTCAGCACCTGTCGCATGAGAGATATTGGTCTATAGTTTTCTTTCCTTGTGATGGCATCGTCTGCCATTGCAAGAATTTCTTTTTAAAGGTGCAGACTAGGGGAAAATATTTTCAAAAAACTTATTCTATAAAGTACCATTAACCAAAATATGCAAAGAACCTTCAAAACCCACTTCTGGGCCTAGTACTTTCTGTTTTGGAAGGTTATTGATTATTGATTCAATTTTTAAAATAGATACAGGCCTATTTCTTCCTGTGTGAATTTTGACAGATTGTGTCTTTAAAGAAATCAGTCTATTTCATGTAGTTTCAAATGTGTGGGTGTAGTTATTCATAATATTCTTTTAATATCCTTTTAATATTTATGGGGTCTCTAGTGAAGTCCCCTCTTTAATTTCTGATATTAGTATTTTGTGTCTTCTCATTTTTTCTTAGCCTGGCTACAGGCTTATCAGTATTATTAATCTTTTCAAAGAAGCAGTTTTTGCTTTCATTCATTTTCCCTATTGACTTCCTGTCTTCAATTTCATTGATTTCTGCTCTAATTTTTATTATTTCTCCTACTTGCTTTAGGTTTAATTTGCTTTTCTTTTCCTAGTTTTCTAACATGGAAGCTTAGATGATTGATTTTAAATGTTTTTTCTTTTATGATATGCATATCATAAAATTCAATGCTGTAAATTTCTAAGCACTGATTTTGCTGCTTTCTCTACATTTTGACAAGTTTTTTTAATATCATTTAGTCCAAAATATTTTTTAATTTTTCTTGAGGCTTTGCATTTTGCCCATGTGTAATTTAGAAGTGTGTTGTTTAATCTCTAAGCGTTTTGAGATTTTCCAGCTCTCTTTCTGTTACTGATTTCTAGTTTAATCTTGTTGTAGTTTAAGAGTAGATGCTTTATAATTTCTAATCTTTCAAATTTGTTAAGGTGTGTTTATGGCCCAAAATGTACTCTACCTTGGTGAATGTTTTGTGTGAGCTTGAGAAGAATGTGTATTTTGCTGTTGTTGGATAAAATAGTGTATAGATGTTCATTATATCCAGTTGGTTGATGTTGTTAAGTTCAACTATATTCTTACTGATTTTCTGCCCGCTGGATTTCTCCATTCCTGATAAAAGGGTGCTGCAGTCTCTAACTATATAGTGGTTTCACCTATTTTTCTTTGCAGCTATATCAATTTTGCCTCACATATTTTGACACGCTGTTATTAAAGCCTAATGACTGTTAACAAAATATTTTTGTCTCTTTACGTCTTGCTTAACAGTGATTGTATAACATGTTGCTACTACAAGACAACACTCAAATTGTTCTAAGAGGAACCATTCTCCCCTTGTGTGCAAAAATGTAGTAGAAATGTGCTCTTAACTGACTGAATACTTTAGCTAGAGAGACTTTATACACATTGTCTCTCGTCTTCTTAATGTCCTATTCATTATTTTATCTCATTTGCTTATGGGAAAAGTAAGGTCTGGGAAATTTGCTCAGAAAAACACAGCTAATAAGTACATGAACTTGGTTCAGTTCAAAACCCTATTTATGTGATTCTAAAATAAAATGCAGGTCCATCTCTCTTGGTGGGTCGATGGGTTGTGTATTAGTCTGGTCTCACGCTGATGATAAAGACATATCTAAGACTAGGCTATTTACAAAATAAAGAGGTTTATTGGACTTACAGTTCCACGTGGCTTTGGAGGCCTCACAATCAAGGCAGAAGGTGAAAGGCATGTCTTATGTGGCAGCAGACAAGAGAGTTTGTGCAAGGAAATTCCCTTATTTAAAACCATAAATCTCATTAGACTAATCCACTATCAAGAGACAGCACAGGAAAGACTTGCCCCCACGATTCAATTACCTCCCATTGGGTCCCTCCCATAACACATGAGAATTCAAGATGAGATTTGGGTGGAGAGCCAGACAAACCATATCATTCGGCCCCGACCCCTCCCAAATCTCATGTTCTCATATTTCAAAATGAATCATGCCTTCCAAACAGTACCCCAAAGTCTTAACTCATTTCAGCATTAACTCAAAAGTCCACAGTCCAAAGTCTCATCTGAGAAAATAAGTTCTTTCCACCTATGAGCCTGTAAAATCAAAAGCAAGTTAGTTATTTCCTAGACACAATGGGAGTACAGGCATTGGGTAAATACAGCCCTTCCAAATGGGAGAAATTGGAAGAAACAAAGGGGATACAGGCCCCATGCAAGTGTGAAATTCAGCGGGGCAGTCAAATCTTAAAGCTCTAAAATGAACTCCTTTGACTCCATGTCTCACATTCAGGTAACACTGATGCAAGAGGTGGGTTTTCATGGTCTTGGGCAGCTCCTCCCTGAGGCTTTGCAGGGTACAGCCTCCCTCCCAGCTGCTTTCACAGGCTGGTATGGAGAGTCTGTAGCTTTTCCAGGCACACAGTGCAAGCTATTGGTGGATCTACCATTCTGGTGTCTGGAGGATGGTGGCCCTCTTCTCATGGCTCCACTAGATGGTGCCCCAGTAGGGACACTGTGTGAGGGCTCCAACTCCACATTTCCCTTCCATACCGCCCTGCCAGAGGTTCTCCATGAGGACCCTGCCCCTGTAGCAAACTTCTGCCTGGGCTTTCAGGTGTTTCCGTACATCCTCTGAAATCTAGGGAAAGGTTTTCAAACTCCAATTCTTGACTGCTGTGCACTCACAGGCTCAATGCCACATGGAAGATGCCAAGGCTTGGGGCTTCCACCCTCTAAAGCAAAAGCCTGAGCTCTACATTGGCCCCTTTCAGTCTGACTGGAGCAGCTAGGATGCAGGGCACCAAGTCCTTAGGCTGTGCACAGCTTGGGGATCCTGGGCCTGGCCCAGAAAACCATTTTTTTCTCCTAGACCTCTGGGCCCTGTGATGAGAGGGGCTGCCGTGAAGACTTCTGAGATGCCCTGGAGACATTTTCCCCATTGTCTTGGGGATTAACTTTCAGCTCCTTGTTACTTATGCAAATTTCTGCAGCCAGCTTGAATTTCTTCTCAGAAAATGGGATTTTCTTTTCTAATGCAGTGTCAGGCTGCAGTTTCCAAACTTTTATGCTCTGCTTCCCTTATGAAATTGAATGTCTTTGACAGCACCCAAATCACGTCTTGAATGCTTTGCTGCTTTGAAATTTCTTTGGCCAGATACCCTAAATCATTTCTCTCAAGTTCAAAGTTCCACCAATCTCTAGGGTAGAGGCAAAATGCCACCAGTCTCTTTGCTAAAACATAACAAGAGTCACCTTTGCTCCAGTTCCCAACAAGTTCTTCATCTCCATCTGGGACCACCTAAGCCTGGACCTTATTGTTCATATTACTATCAGCACTTTTGTCAGTCATTCAACAAGTCTCTAGGAATTTTCAAACTTTCCCACATTTTTCTGTCTTTTTCTGAGCCTTCCAAACTGTTTCAACTTCTGCCTGTTACCCGGTTCCAAAGTCACTTACACATTTTTGGGTATCTTTTCAGCAGTACCCCATTCCCAGCACCAATTTAATGCATTAGTCTGTTCTCATGCTGCTGATAAAGACATACCTGAGACTGGACAATTTACAAAACAAAGAGGTTTATTGGACTTATAGTTCCACATGGCTGGGGAGGCCTCACAATCGTGGCAGAAGGTGAAAGGCACATCTCACATGTCAGCAGACGAGAGAAGAGAGCTTGTGCAGGGAAACTTCACTTTTTAAAACAATGAGATCTCATGAGGCTTATTCACTAACACAAGAACAGCATGGGAAAGACTTATTCAATTACCTCCTACCGGGTCCCTCCCACAACACGTGAGAATTCAAGATGAGATTTGGGTGGGGACACAGCCAAACCATATCAGGTTGTTTATTCTAATTTCCTTAGGCTTTTTGTGCTTTTCAGATGTGCAACAGCCTGCTTCAGGTTCTATAGTCAGTAGGCCTAAATGGTACCATCCATTTCACATGGCAACATGCATCAGTATTTGTGATGTCTGTGTTCTGGGAGGCCACACACAGGTGCTTACCCTAAAACATAGTCTCTTCCTCTCTTTGTATGTGGAACACTTATAGCTACAGTCTATTGAGTAAGGTACTTATCTAGATTATGTCCTTGAACCCTATTATAGAAGATAATAATGTCTACTACATTGTAAAGTAGATATTATTTCCCCTTTTATACAGTGGAAGAAATTGAATTTCAGAGAATTAGATTAATGTGCCCATGCATACAAAGCTGCTAAAAGCTGAGCCATATGCTTTTCTTCAGTGTATGAATGAAGAAAAGAAATTCTAGTGTTTTTCCCTTTGTTCCCATTTAACAGCACCTTTACCGTTCTGCCTTCTGAATTTACCACAATGATGCCATTTCTTCAACAGGTGAAAGACTTCTTTGTTTTTGTTTTGTATTGTTTTAATTGTTTTGGATTCATTCATGTTTGTTGCATGGGTATATTATGCAGTCTTGGTGCTCGGGCTTCTGGGAACCCATCACCCAGATAGAAAACATAGTACCCAATAGGTAGTTTTTCAACCCCTTCTCCTCTTCTACCCCACCTGCTTCTAGAGTCCCCAGGATCTATGATTTCCATCTTTATGTCCATGTGTACCTGGATTAATTCATATTTATAATTTTCCAAGAGAAAAATGTGGCTTCCTTTGAACCACACCTCTTTCATTCCATCTATTTTCTGTCTCTTGGAATACAGCATAACCATTTCTGAACAGTTCTCCCTCACTTTCCAGGAGAAAGGATACATATTTCAAGAGTTTCTATACCTATGTGAGGAATAACAGGTAGTCTTAATCAGGTGGCTGCAAAGCTCTGTACAAGATCATTTTTGGTCCATCAAGTTATCTCTCATGGCTTCTTATGAACATAGTACAGGTGATAGGGTTTGGGGGTGGATTCCTGATGGAAAGGGGAACCACCAGCTCAAGGCTGAAAAATGGACAGACAGCCTGATGGGAAGGCTGACTGATCAAACAGTTCCACTGAGCCATGTTAGCCCCACGCTGGGGACTCTCCTAGGTATGATGCATACTCTGTGCTGTACTTCTGCCTGAATTTGAATGACAGCATTGGGCAAGCTGCCAAATCTGTTTCCTCACCAATAAAAGGAGGGTCATAATAGCACTTCCCTTACAGGATTGTTAGAAGACATAAATGAGATAAAGCCTCTAAAGCCCTTAACCCAGTGTCAAACACAAAATAAATGCTCAGCAGCAAACAGAGTGATCCTATGCCCTGTGTATGTCCAGGGCTATTGTGGTTTATGCCTATTGTGGCATACTTTTTCACTGTCAGAGCATCATGGCTTAGATAATAAATTATATGGTCATCCAACTGTCAAATGCTATTTATTATGACAGTAAAATATCATCCATTTTCAATATAAGAAACCCAGAGATTGGTGAGAGGAGGAAGCTAGAACAACTGTGGTTAGCTGGATGCTGGCCAGGTCAGAGAAAGTTTCTGTGAACAGTCGTTTCGAGCGGCACAGATGGTCAGTAAATATTCTGAGTTCTAAAGTGTTCTCTCTCTCCCTTGCTTCTGAAGTGAATCTGAAGGACTCCAATCAGTGGACATAAGAAACAGTGACAGAGGCTAAAGGCAGAAGAGGAAAAGAATAATACATGTCTACCTGCTCTCTTGCTTCCTGGCCAACAGAGAACGAAGTCTGATTAAGGGGAAAGCTAGGGGAGTAACCTCAGCTTCCTAAATGATTCTCACTCCCTGTCTGCCCCTGTTATTTCCCTCGCTTTCTTATTAAATCTCATGTCCACAGGAAATAATAGTAAATTTTATAATCCTGGTTCTTATTTCATTATATAACCAGTTAACCTATTGACTTTTTGACTTTTAATTCATTCTCACCTTATTCACTCTTGTTTTTATCTGTCTGCCTAGGATAAAACTGATCATTTTCCACGAAGTGTGACTATTTTTAAGAATTAGACCACCTTGTTCTTCAAATATTTGGAGGACCTCTTACTAAGACCCTACCAAATGGAACTCTCTGCTCCTGAGGGTTCAGCTGTACTGCTGAATAATCCATTGGGCCATGACATCATTATACTCTATTCTAGGAGCTGATTCCAAAGCGAAGCTGTGGTGCTGCCCCTCTCATAACCCCTGTGCCCTCAGCACTGCTGCCCCTGCCCACACTGCCCTTCCCTGCCTAGGAATGGGATTCCAGATGTATCCTCACACTTCCTTGGCAGTAACCTAAATCCAGCATAGGATACTTAATTGAGAAAGCCGGTCAACCCTTGTCCCAGAACTGACTGACTGGTGCCATTCTGCTCAGAAAATGAAGGGGATGCCAGGCCACAAGAGGCAGAGGCTCCTGAAGTCTTTTTTTTTCAGCCTGCACAGTGGTTCAGAATTCAGACCACATGAGCTCGAAGCTTGACTCTACTACTTGCTATTTGTAAGACATTGGGAAAGGTGTTTAAATTCTCTATGCCTTTACTTTCTCATCTATAAATTGATGATAATTACATTTACTTTTTTTTAAAGGATTATAGGTGACGATGTATGTACTCTGCACAGCACATAATGTTCAAAACATTATTACTGTCACCGTCATGATTAGGTTTGAGTTAGACTTCTTTGGAGTATGCTCAACATACCTTTAATGGTTTTATTATGTGACTAATGTGTTATATTTATATTTATGTATATATGTAAATGTGAATATAGATACCATGAATATATGTATTATTTTAGGCATTTAGCTAGGTCCTATTCTGCCCCAGATTTTGAGCAAGTCATTGAATTCTGTTTTTTCTTTCCCTATGCTCATTAATATAAATGTACAACCCTTAGAACAACTCTATGATACCAGAAATTCTCTTTTTTTTTAAATGGAGGAAGGACATTCAGGGGAGTTAAGCAACTTGTCCAAGGTTACATACCGTTACGTAGCAAGATTTCAACTGAGGTAGTCTTTCTCCAGAGATTGTACTATTAATAAGACCATCAGATTCTTCAGAAGAGGTTTCAACTATATACTAATATAGATAAAACAACAGTAATTTCTTATATCCTTACAAGTAGCTTTCCTTTTTTCACTTTTTTCTTTCTTAAGTTTAGAATACTTGGATTATGAATGTCAGAACTGACATTGTTGGGTTGATTTTAGACATGTAAGAGAGCAAGAGTCAATGACTTGCTCAGGTCCTGGAATATGGGCCTTCCCTACTATCATAGACCACAGAGATGGACTCTTATTTAGAGCTCAGTACTTGTTTGTGGAATATATGAATGAATTATAACTTTTTTGCATCATTTTCATCTTTTGATCTTCACAGCAGACATTACCATATCCACTTGAGAAGTGAGGAAATTGAGTCTTAAAGAAGGCCAGGGTCTTGCTCAGTCGTGAAACTAATTAATAAAAGAAACAGAATTAGACTCCAATCCCACTTACTTCCAATCCTGCACTTGACACCCTCTTATCTCCTTGGTCCTGTTACGTATAAACCAGAGCGCAGACAAACCTGGGAAGGAAATCGTTCTCAGAACTGCAATTCCAGCCAGATTGCTCCTCTCTTTGGAGTCTGCTTCCCTCCTCCTTTATATTATTTTTTTTTTCTTCTCTGGATGACTGTCCACACCCCATAGCAGGCAAGCCGATGCTCCCCAATAATGTCAGCTGAGGTCTGGTGCCTCCATTATGTTTGGTTAGGCAAGTTTCTTGTTCTGTGACAATCTGCAGAGAACACACATAATAAATCAGAAGTCTATGGAAAGTTTAGGAATGAAAGAAATCTCTTGCAGACCTGAGGAGCTGAGAGCTCATTTTTGAGACCCTGCAGGAAACAAAACAAAACAAAGCTGTGGCCTTAAAAAACACATTTCCTTTGCTTTCTGAGGAACTTGTCTGTACCATTCGTTTGCCACTTAATATAGTCTCCTTTTTACTGGCTGAGTTCCAAAAGGGTGGACCTCCATTCATTCCCCAAGATGAGGAAATAGAAAAGAAGCCAAGAAGCTGGGATACAAGGAAGCTAACTAAGCTGGACAGTCAGTGTAGGATAACAACTGTGAATTTCAGCATCATATGCCTAGGTTCAAATCCTGATTTCTGCATTAGCCAGTATATGGGAAGCTTCACTGTAGAAGATAATAAGATTGGTTTGACATATCTTATTACCAGCTGGTAAAATCTTAGGTCTTGAGGTCCTGTGGCGGTTGAAAAGGCAGGATGGGTACATGGTATCACAAAACTAACATTCATGCTGTACCTATCTTATTCCAAGCCCTTGCTCAGTACCTATGAAGTATTAGATGACAGTAGTTTATTCTTTCCATTTACCAGATTCTTAGGAGTCCTCCAAAAGGCCCAAAGTTCCTAGACTCAGGGTTCTTCTTTACTCTTTGCCATGACACTTATTTTGCAATAATCTTGTCCTAACTGCCTAAGTTGAATCTCCTGGACTTAAGGTATAGCAACAAAAGGAAAGTTAAGTTCTGATGGAACACAAGAACAATTGAGAAAGGAGGAATCTTTTCTCCTAAGGGAAACCATGAATGAAACTGAAAGAAACTTTGCCTTTGTTAATTATAATCTTGATATGCCCAGGCTTTACTAGCATGTGATGAGAGATGTTATCACATAAATATTGCACCTAGATTTTGCTAGCTTGAAGCCTGAACAGAATGATCACCTACAAAATGCCCCAGGATATTTAAGTCCTCACAGAGTCTCTACACCTGCCACAGAAGAGTCTATGTGGACAAAATTGTGCTCAGCCAGCACTGAGTTTGTCTTTGGCAGGTTCAGGAGGCATCCCTGAGTATAGATTCTCACTAATTACTCTAGTCACTGGCCCTAATTTTTCATAGTGCAGAGGCAGTCGGGGGTTATTCAAAAAGAGGGAGGTTGCAACCTCTAGGTTGTGCTTGGTCATGCAGAGTTGCTTAGTATTTTAGAGTTTACTGAGATCATTCTTCTAAATTACACACACTTAGCCAATTTTTTGCCTGAGCACACAAACACCAACCAGGTGATGGTATTGGGCTGAATTCAAGTTCTGTATTACCTGGGACACTACTGGCCTCAAGCCACTGCTAGATTATTGAGTCTGCTTCAATATATCACAGTTTTTTTCTTCATTATGGCTTTTGGGGGGCTTTTAGAAGACTCTGGCATAAATTGGTTTCTAGTACATCCTCTCATTCCAGTCGATTTTCAATGCACAGATGGGATCTGAGAGGGAGACAGTTTTGAAGCAGCCCCAAGGGATGGTGCTCCCAATGGCTGCAGCATTATACAACTGGAATGACACAGGGCACAACTTACACATACCTAGTGCCCATTTCCCTAATTATTTCTGTCAGACAATGTTATGGACTGAACGAAAGCCCCTCAGAATGCGTATGTTGATTCCCCAACTCTCAGTATCTCAGAATGTAATTGTCTTTAGAGACAGGGTCTTTAAATATGTGATTGAGTTTAAATGAGGCAGTTAAGATGGAGTCCTAATTCAATGTGACTGGTGTCCTTGTAAGAAGAGAGTGAAACAGCAGGGGCACATGTGCACAGAAATGCCTTTGTGAGGACATTGCAGTGAGAAGCCTGCCATCTACAAACCAAGGACACAGGCCTGAAACAGATCCTGCCATTATGGCTCTCAGAAAAAAACAACTCTACTAGCATGTTGATCTTGGATTTGCAACCTCCAGAACTTTAAGGAAATACATTTATTTTTGTTTAAACCATTCACTTTTTGCTAATGTCAGGCTTGGAGAATGATTACAGGCCACTTTAAGCCACCTCCAATAAACAAACCAAGCATGAACAGATTTTGCAAATGAAGCTTCCAAAAGAATATATTACATCTCAGATCTAATCAGACTGCTGCCTAACTCCAGACCCACCTGCCATAATACTCTCCTGTAAGAGACTTTCACAGTCTTTTTAATTACCTCCAGTAATAGCTACCCAGATCATGCCTAGTTACTAGAGGCGTAGTGCATGGCTCTGAACAAAAGCAATCTTCCTTCTCCTACTTGGGACACTCTATCTCTCCCCTATGGAGCCATTCTTGTATCCTAAGCCAGTGCCTTTTATTAGGCGTCCAAGGCCTATGCAGTTCCTCTACTATAGTGGTTCCCAAACCAGACAAATGTGACCCCAGATATTTACTAGTTGCATAATCTTAGGGTTGTCATTCTTTTCAAAACTTAAGTTTTCTCATCTGCAAAGGGCATGATGGTTGTCTTAGTTTGAGCTAAGTGCCATAGATTGGGTGGCTTAACAGCATAAATTTATTTCTCATAGTTCTGAAGGCTGGAAAGTCTGAGCAGAGCGTCAGCATGGTCTGTTCTAGTGAGAGTCCTCTTCCAGGTTGCAGATGCAGTCTTATTGCTGCATCCTCCTTGGTGGAAGAGACGTGGCTAGTTCTCAACCTCTTCTTATAAGGACACTAATCCCAGTTATGAGAGTTCCACCCTCATGACCTAATTACCCCTTGAAAGTCCCACCTCCTAATATTATCACTTTGGGATTAGGGTTTCAACATATGAATTTGGGAGACACAAACATTCATTCCATTGCAATAGTAGATACTTTGTTGGGCTCTTGTCAAATAATCCATGTAAAATTCTTGACTTAGTGCATGGCTCATGGTAATCACTCAACAGTTGCTCAGGCGGGAGGTTCATCATATTATTGTTAGTGTTGGAAGCTGCTGTTGTCATCTTCTAACATCGTCTGATTCACTTCCATTGACTGCCTCAGCATTCTTTCAGTACCTAAAATAATTCCTCTGTTCTGGGGTATTTTCTCACCAGTCTTTATTATTAGTCTCCATAGAGGTAAAATTGATGTTTTCCACAACACTCTAAATTTATAGGGCTTGGAGAGCCACTTTCCATTCCCTTCAGAAGCCACAGGATGAGGCAGAGTAGGCGTGGGACAAACCTATTTTTCCCTTGGCAATTGCCTCTCGGACACATTCTTTAAGAATAAGAACCTTTAACAATAACCCTGAGTCACAAGTATCACACACTGCAGACACTACATTTACAAAAACACATCAGTGAAGGCTGTGTAGAAACCTGCAGTTTGTGCATCTCGTATGATCATTTTTATCAGTTTCATGGCTGACACACGTGAGTTTTCTCTGAGGAGGCGTGTGCTTTTCACAGTCACTCAGTATTTTTAAAAAAGGAAATTAAAGCATTTAAAGAACATGAACTATGTGCTGTGCTGTGTGCCAGTGATTTCTCACAGCAGACTTTTAAGTGAATTATTTTGTTTCCACTCTACATATGAGAGCTAAACAACTTAACCAAGGTCATGGAGTGGTTTATTTAACTTTAAATAATCTATTCTGGAATTTTTATGAACACCATGAAATTTACCCTAAATTAAACAGTGATTAGGTAGAGGGAAAGAGTGAGTTTTCTTGGTCTACAAAGAGAATATTGTCATTTAGAAAAATGTATCAGCACCATTGAAAAATAAAAATTATCTCATCGTACCACCTAGAGATCGTCACTTCCCACATTTTCATCAATTAAACAATAATTGTGATTTGTATAGGAAAGCTTCAATCGTTCATATCAATGCAAGGGAGAGGAAAGGGTGGAGAATCTAAAAATCATTTCTGTCTGCATTGCGTGCTTTTGGGAGTAGAAAATTAACCTTTTTGATCATGTTCTGCATGGGCTAATTACTAAAATTGCTTTTCCTTTCCCAACTGATCCCAATTCGGGGCAGAGTCTCAGAAGCATTTTGGTGACAAGGGATTAAAACATGTGCTGTGGCTAATTCAAGAAGTGGAAACTCCACAAATGGATAATTAAGACCTGACTGCAGAACAAAAGCTTGCACGTTGTTGTAGAGTGGGGGCTCTCCAGCGTTTCAAACCCTTTATCCTGAGAGCCATCTTGAAAGGTAGATTTGATTCAATTTGCCAGGCATTTGTTGTGAGACTGACTTACTCTGCAGTGTGCTAAAATGTCCAGGAAACAGTATCTGATTGTAAGGGACAGGCAGTCTAGTGAAGGAGGCTGGTATGCATACCACTGACTTTAATAATAGTAACAGTGATCATTTTAGCTAACATTTATTAAGTAATTACTTGCCCTAGGTCCAGCTCTGTTCTAAGCTCCTTAAATGTATTAACTCATTTAATCCTCATATAAAGGATAATGGAACCAGTGGAAACCACTATTCATTTAGGGAAGAAATGGTTTATCCTGAAGTGGGAGCTTGAAGGGCTTCAAGGACTATTGTCATAGCTAGTAGCTCATATCCTGACCGTATTTCCAAATCTCATATTAGGGATCCCTCAACAGCTGAGGCACGTACACAGGTGGTATGGGCAGGAGTCCTTCTGCTACATCTGTTTATTCCTTTTATTCTCATTAAGAGTGAATAAATAAGTTATTGGTTCAATAAGTTACCAATAAATAACTTATTGGTTCACAATAAGTCCCTCTCCTCTAGGAACAGTCTCCCCAACACATACAGTGTACTCCCCTTGCCATGCCTCTGTGACCGCATATGGCACTGCCTCTCTGGACATAGCTGATTAGACCAGGCATTGGTACCAAATCAAGCTGGGCCACTTAGATACTTATACCGGATTATTTCCACTAAAACTAGGGGAAAAACATCAGTCTTTCTCTGGTAGTAGGAACTGAGGAATGTTGATGCTTAAGAACTGTTGGTAACTGTGGTGGCCATGAGAGTAGGCCACTCAGATATCTGCTTAGGGGAGGGCAATGAACCTGAGCTCCAGCTCCAGCTGCTGGCTATGTGTCCAGTGTCTGTTCACATGGAAGCCACACTGCTCTCAGTCAGTGACTAGGCACAGCATGTGAAGGAAGACAGACTATCTGTGAGACAGGCAACTTTGGCTCCAGGACTCCCCATAAGCACAGCCGAAACTTTCCTAGAATAGCAGACAGCCCAAACTCTACCCATCCAACACTCCTTCCTTCCTCCACCCCTTCACAGGGGTCAGGTATCCTCACAGTGTGGTACCTCTCCCTGTCTCTTCTGGTTCCCTCCCCTTATTCCCTCCTTCCCCAACAAAAGCCATGCACATCTGATCCCATCCTGGCATCTGCTTCTTTGAAGAAGTGAATTAATGTCAGGACTTTCCCTTTGTGTGGTCTTTCATCCTTGGATACTAGACAGTTTCTTCACAAGGTGATGGTAATATTCCAAGTATCACATTTTCAGACATCAAATTAGCCACCCAGCCAAGCCCAGAGTCTATGGTGGAGGTGATTACACAAGGTTGTAGATACTCAAAAGTGTGATTGATTGGCCATCATCAGTATAAACATCTACTGCAGCTACTACCAAGGAACAGTTACCTGCATTTCCCATAAACTGTAATTTATAGAAAGGTAATTTTACATTCTGTCTTCTGGAGAAAAACCACATGCAAATAGATACATGGAAATGACAAAGATTATTCTGGAAATTATTATAAGTAGAAGTAATTTTTAGAAAAGAAACTATATTTGTATCTAAGTGGCTCACTGAAATATCTCTTTGGAGGTAGGGCTTGTATTTCTAAGTCTTCTCTAATCTTTGAGAACAAAATAGAGAAAGGAGGACAAACTGAGGCTTTGGTAATGCTGAGTTAATTGGTACTCTTTCAATATGAACTATGCTCTGTGGACAATCCTTCATTCAGCAAATCACCTATGAGGCTATCCCAGAGAAAGACAGTGGACAGAAGTGTAGCTAAGTTCTGTTAGTAGAAGTAAAGGGGGGAAGAATAGGGAAGGCCTTATGTTGTTCGGTAGGAAATTAAGCACATCAAAAAAGTGTTCCTTTTTTGGGACCTTTCCTATGAGTTACATAGTCTTGGTCTCACAGTACTTCATCTTTTAAAACTGGTCTTAGCTTTCATTATGTGGCTTGAGGAATTGAAAGTGAGCCATTATTTAGAGCAATTGCAATAGGTCCCTTTTTCTAAAACCACTATCCTTCTAATCGGGGGATGTTACATAAAAATAGGTGGACTATGCAGTCAGAAAATTTAGTGATGTGTCTGGAGTTTCTCACCTGTCCTCTTGAACCCCATTTTAATGACGTGGGATCTCCAGTTGAATTATGTACCATGGCCATCAGTAACATTGAGGTCATTATACAGAGTGTTCTGTAGATTGGGAAGTACTCATTTGTATATTTAACATTTTTTTTTTTAAGGCCTAAAGCAAGTGAAAAAAGAGAGGTTGATTGATCCTGTGCTGGGTAAGAGAAAAATGACAATTCCTCCACTCTGAGGTCTTCTGAAGAAAGTTGAGAAACAGTGTTATATCTTGAAGCATTTCAATGACTCTTCCATCCTAAATTCAGAAGTTTATGAGCAAGGCACCAAGTCCATATTCTAGATTAGCAGAACAAAGGGAGCAGGTTAGACAAGTAATTATTTCTTTCCTCATTTACACTACTTCACATGTACTCAGCCCCCAGGGTCCGTTTCCTGAAGTTCACACTCTCAGAAATGCTCTGTGTTAACACCTTAAGTAGGCACAATACAACCTCACTTGGCATTAGTATTGATTCTAGCCTCCAGGTAGTTTATCTTGGGGGAAAAAAGTGTTTTAATATTTGCCTGTGTTATGTAACCACATATATCTGAGAAAGTTATAATTAATTTCTGTCTGTGCTGCATCAGCACAGAAAATAAATAAAGCATTTTTTACTGAAAAGAATCAGTTTCTTTTCTACAAACTGAGTTGATTATCTCGAGGTTTCATAGGGGTGGGCGAGTTGGGGGCAACTCACAAACTCAAGCTCATCTCCTGGGCAGTCACAAAGTTTATGCCAGCCCTAAAAATCCCAAGGCATTTGTGTTTAACGTTAATGAGGATGTGGATGAGGTGAATCTACAAATCTCAACAGGTGACAAATTAGAAATTAGGCCAAGCTGCTTTTGGCCCCCTGATGAAGGAGAACAGGGTTGCTGGAAGAAGGTGCTAGCTGATCCTCATGTTTACTTACAATAATGTGATAATGAAGTTCAACCTAAGAAAATCAGATGGAGCCGCCCTCTGGGAAGCCTGCCTCCTTCCTCTTTGCTACATTATCTTTCTGAGACTGTCACCTACAAGTTCTCACACCCCATATTTCAGAGGCCTTCACAATCTGTTCCTAATTTGCATGAAGCCTTTTGCCTTTTTGTTGCCTATAGGGTAATGTGACCCCCAATAGTTATGGTATCTAAAGCCCCTCTCAGATGGTTCCCAACCCTCTTTTCCTACCTTCTCTCTGACCACTTTACTTGCTCCTCCTCTTCAGATAGGCAAGCGACTGGACTCCACAGTATTCCACCCATGACATTATTCTTGCAATTTCCTCTACCCAGAATATTATCTTGCTGTTTCTCTACCTCATCCACCTATGAATTCTTCATTGTACAGTGAAGTCCTCATTTAACATCATCCATAGGTTCTCAGATACTTGGACTTTAAGCAAAACAACATACTTTAAGTTCTTGAATAATGTCATGTCATTCAAGGTTTCATTGTAAGATTGATTTTTAAAAATTGGTTTTGTTATATTTTGTTTAGCTTAAAGTCACAATTTCCAAGAACCTATTGATGATGTTGAGAACTTACCGTATTCTTCAAGATACAGCATAATTTCAACTCATAAATTTTCTTTCTTTCACCTTCCAACTGATGGAATTAATACCTCCTCCTCCTCCTAATGCTACTCTAGCATTTTGCATTGACCTACCCATTATAAATACTTAGACTTATAATCAAATAAATTTATTCCATGTGATGTATCTTTACCTAAATCAGAAGTTCCTTCAGGACTGGGTCCAAATCCCTTTCAGATACACAATGCCAATTTCAGATTGTCTCCACACTCCCAAACATGACATTAGGGTGGTAGCTTAAAGATGTGGAACCAGTGTGCAGGACCTGAAAGTCGTATCCTAAATTATCACCAAGGTAAAATAAGACTGAATTTAGGATATCAAACTGTGATGGTTAAATTTTATATGTAAACCTGGCTATGGTACACGATTGTTTGGTGAAACACTAACCTAGATATTGCTATTGGGGTATTTTATGGTGATGTACATCGACAATCAATGGACTTTAAGTAAAAGAGATTACCTTCGATAATGTGGGTGCAACTCATCCAAAAGTGAAAGCTTGAAGAGCAAAAATTGACATTTCCTGGAGAAGAAAAAATTCTACTTTCAGACAATAACATAGAATTCTCAGTTTCCAGCTTGCTGCTCTACAAATTTCACACTCAAGACTGCAAAATCAGTTCCTGCTTGAGTTTCCAGCCTGCCTCTTCACTCTACAGATTTCAGACTTTTCAGCCCCTAGAATCATGTGAGCCAATTCCTTAAAGTAAATATCTTTATGTACACACACACACACACACACACACACACACACACCCCTTCTTGGCTCTATTTCTCTGAAACCCTGACTGAATATACAAACCAACTAGTTAGAAGGAGAGTAGAAGCTGAGGTATGCAGCCAAAGTGGGCACAAGAAACTGGAAAGCTAAGGAATAAAGAATAGCAGAGAAAGTGATAGGCAGAAACATGTAATGTCCAGAGGTAAAGTGCAAATGCTTGTCAAGGCTTTTTATGACTCTAAGGCTTGTGCAAGTCAATCTGGCAATTCTTACAACATAGTAGATATCCATTAAATGTTGCTAAATAAACCAAAGAATGCATTTATTAATGAAATAATCAATACTTGCCTTCTCTTCACAAAAACTTGATAGTTGGAAATAATAAGAGTCAGGATGTCTAGGAAAATTTTGACTCCTGGACAAGGTAATCACCAACCAGGCTAACTGCTCTTCATCCCTTTCACAACCACAAGTTGAACAGTGAAACAACAAGCCTACACCAGGGTAAAGTAATAATGTATTCCTGTTTAAAGTTTTACCATGTTAAGTGAGGTAGCTTTGTCAGCACAAGAGTGATGCAGACAAGCAGATAATGGCTGCCCACTAGTGCCAGCTTCTTTAGTTTGCTGTTGAAACCACCATGGAAAACTATCAAGGGCTGGGGGCACTCCATTGCTACACACATCATCTTTTCAGTAACATCTGCTCACCGGGCTAAGGATCAATTATCTCTATAGAGGAGATACTGCTGCCAGTCCTCAAGGCAAAACCCTGCATGTGAGGCCAGTCTTGGACAACATCCCAGAAGCTTGATTTTATCCTCTGGACATCGTTTAATCTCAGTCAAAGGGTTTTGCTCTTTGTCCCCAGGTATATGCAGAATGCAAACCTCAGAGGAAGTGACAGAACAGATTATGGCTTTTAAAAGAGTTTTGAATGGCAGGGTTCTGTTGACTACTATGTACCTGTCATCAGGGTAGGTATAGCAGTCCAATCTCTCTGCTACTGAGGACTCTATTTTGTTGCCAACTGGCAGCTCCCATTTTATCTTCTATTTCATTCAACAAACATTTATTGAGCACCTACTGTGTGCAAGGTGTTATTGAGGAAAAGGGGACTACAGGGAGGAATTACATGTAAAACTTCTACAGCTAGCAGAAACACCAAGTTATTACATTGCACAGATAATGTGGCAAGATAAAAAGATACAGATTAATCCATAAGAATTGAGGTGAACAAAAAAGGCCAAAAAACTTCAAATAGGGCAGTTTAACCCAAACCTCTATAAGCATAGAATCATTTTATAGAGAAATAGTATGTACAGATAAGATTTCAAGAGGCATTCTTTGGGAAATGCTGCAATCAAGCTTTTGGATGTATTCTTTCCCTTGAGAATTTTATATTTATCAATTATTTCCCAAGCTATATGCCTTAGAGCACTAGACTTCTTCAAGATATTAATCAGAGTTCTATATGGATTCTCAGGTCAAATAAATTTGGGATTAAGAAAAGCTGCATATTTACTCCCTCCTCTGCCCTCTCCAACAGATTTTTAATCAGTTTTTGGTGTCTCAGCATTTTTAAGGATGTTGAGAGATAACCTATTAACACATTACAAATTTTAAGATATCCAGCAGAAAAGAATTCTGATTAGGAAATATTTAAATGGAGACTCAGCATGGCTTTATGGTGGCATCTAAGATGAACCTTAAGGGGACAGAAAGGATTGTTGTTGAGAACAGGCCTTTTCATTTGGGCAGAGTATGTTGACCTTGCTGTCATATTCTATGGCCACAGGCTTCTTTTCAAAACTGACATTGTCTCTGTTATCTTTCCTTGTCATTTCTTCAGGTGAAGAGACTGAGGAGAGGGACCCCTTTCCCCATCCACCTCAGCACTGCTGTGCAGTTCCATCACCAAGATTTCTCTAAAATGACTCCCAGGTTCTGGGAGTTAATGCCTGAGAGTTTGAAATGCTTCCTTTGGCACTGCCAGTTATATCTCCAAACAGTAACTTCTCAGGATTGCTTAGTAAGAGTTCCACCTGCGCTGAGGAATAGTGTGTTTTCTGTTGATAGAGTTTTTAAATGGGGAAATTCATTCAAGTGGAGGCTTTTATGGCTTTGCTAGGTTAATTGGGAAATTGGTGACATCCTAGTGTTCTTGAGGATGAAATGACAAAGAGGAAGACTGCAAGCAATCTGAAAGGTTGAAGTCAGCTGCATGAGAAAGCAAGAAAGAGATGAGGTCATCTAGTTTAACAATTGGAGTGCAGGTCTTAAGATGTCTATCCTGTTGGAAAATATAAAGAGATACAGGGGGAAAGGAATAAAATAGAGAATGAGAGAAAGGGAAGGAGATTAAAAATTTGACTTTCTCATATGCTTACCCACTCCAGGAATGGGCAATCTTTACTGCCTGGGTCTGAGAGGTCTCTCTTCTTTCTAGGCTGTCCTTCTGCAGATCTTCATTCACTCATCCCTACATACACATACCGCTCATTTATAGTCTAGCTTTTACCCAAGCTTCTAGAAAATTCCC
>NW_012114733.1:2001097-2012392 GCF_000951035.1 Colobus angolensis palliatus | reverse complement strand
AGAAAACCAAACACTGCATGTTCTCACTCATAGGTGGGAACTGAACAATGAGAACACTTGGACACAGGGCCAGGAACATCACAGACCAGGGTCTGTTGCGGGGTGGGCGATGGCGGAGGGATAGCATTGGGAGAAATACCTAATGTAAATGATGAGTTAATGGGTACAGCATACCAACATGGCACATGTATACATATGTAATCTGCACGTTGCGCACATGTAACCTAGAACTTAAATTATAATGATAATTTTAAATAACAGCATTTTGCCAATCCCTATTTCTTTAATAGTAAAACATTAATTTATTTTACAGTTTCTTTAAGGCTATTCAATAATAACTCAGTTATTTTTGGCTTATGATTTAGTTCCAATCAGTCTCTCCAAACCCAATTCCTCCTCAGAGTGTCCTCTTCCAGATTCCCATCCAGATTCCTAAAAGGCTTTGGCAGTGGCCCAGAAATGATTGTAGAGAGGAATTGGTCCACTTCCTGGAGGTCACTGATGCAACATGGTTTTTGCCCCTTGGAATGCCTAATGCTTGCTCCAGAAGGTAGAGATTGGTTGCAGTCGTTCTTTCAGTACTCCCTCGACTCCTTGATCTTGGCAATCTTTGGTAAACTGCAGCCATGTCCTTCTTCAGTCCCCAGATTGACAGTCTACTCATACGTTTTGATGTAGAGTCCTTCCTGGCCCAGTGAAGGCAACCCCCAAGAAGGCCCTCAGGCTGTCTCTCAACAAAAGCCTTTTCTCGTGGTGGTCTTAGCCTTCTCTGATGCCAAGATATGCCTGTCACCATCTCTATTGATCTCTGTCATCACCAAGGCATATTTGCCAACTTCAACTCTTTAAAAAAACACACACACAAAAGTTTCAACATTTCATAAGGGAAGCAGGGCACCAATCTGTGTACTCTAGAGGCACCCACATTTCTTGGTTATTCTCTACCATTCTTCTCAATTTATTCTACTTGTATGAAAAATGAGCAAGACACATTCCTGTACAGCTTATCCCTCTATGAGCTCCTCTGGGTCAGAAAGAAAGTGATATTTTCTTGTTAGCATCTCTGGAAAAAAATCACTTCTGACCCATACTATGTTGGTTCCTTTTGAATTTAGATGTTTAGTATGTGGCCTTTCTGTGGGGGTTGTCTATACTGCAAATGCACCTTTGTTTATATGCTATGTGACCAGGGGTCTGCAGCTATGGTAAATCAGGCCAAATTACCCTGGCAATGCATACTTTGAAATATTACTTTGCCTCATGTGTACAAGTATAAATTGATACAGTTATATAGTGTCCCTGCCCAAATCTCATGTCAAATTGTAATCCCTATTGTTGGAGGTGGAGCCTAGTGGGATCATGGGAGCAGATTCCCCCATTTGATGCTGTTCTCATGATAGAGTTCTTACAAGATCTGGTTGTTTAAAAGTGTATGGTACCTTCTCACTCTCTCATTCTTCCTCCTCCCATGGCCATGTAAAACATTCCTGCTTCTCCTTCACCTTCCACCACAATTGAAAGTTTTCTGAGGCTTCTGCAGAAGCCATTATGCTTCCTGTACAGTCTGTGGAACCATGAGCCAATTAAACCTTTTTTGTTTATAAATTACCCAATCTCAAGTATTTCTTTACAGCAGCCAGAGAGCAGACTAATACAATAACTGAGAGATTCTAATTTTGCCAACCTTCAGGAACTACTCTCCTTTAAATTAAGAAATAATTGAGGACCAAGTCAGATGGCTACAGCTTTTATCATGTGATTATGCCTATGCATTTATGAGAACTTCCCAGGGGATATTTTCATTTGTCACAAATATTTTTTATTTCCATAGACAGCATCTTACTCTGGACTGCTACTGTTTTTCTGAAATTTCCTTCTGTCATCTACCTCAGTTGTTGAAACAAAGTTGAAAAGTTCCCTTACTATTTCCCCCAAAATATATCTAAGACCAGCTTATAATATTAACAGTATAGAAGGTAATTACAAAGCAGAAAAGAACATTTTAAACTGAACACTATAGATCATTGCACCCCAAATCCTCAAGCCATGTTCCTCCACACCATCATTCTGTAGACCATATATCTCCCCAGTCTCTACTATACAATATATAGCAAAAGCCACTCTACTCTGCAAGTTGAGCTAGAAATGTATAATGGCTCAAATGTGATGGACTTTTATTTACCACTCACATAAGGTTCAAGGTGGATATTTTTACTTGGAAAGTAGATCTTCATGCAGCAATTCAGGGATCCAGACTCTTCTACCTTGAGACTCTGCCATCTTCAAAATATTGTTTCCAAGGAGACTGTTCTCATCTGCATCAAGCCATAGGATAATGAAGGAGCACAGAGGGTCATATTTGGGAGATATTTATGAATTGGGCCTGGAACGTTACTCTTTTTCATCTTCCATTGGCAAGAATTCAGTCACATGACCACACCTAGCTGCAAGGGAATCTGGGAAATGCAGCTTAAGCGCATGCCCAGGAACAAGAGTAAATAGGCTTGGTGGACCTAGCTTAACCAGTTTCAAAGGGAAAAACCAGTTGATCTCCTCTCCATTAAGCAGTCAGTATCAGGTAACACAATAAATCAAAGATAACAACTCTCCTTACAAAGAAGACAATCCTTTTATGTGATTATATTCATCATCCATCATGGAATGGGAACTTCTAGAATAACAAAAATATGCCAGTTTATAGAAGTAGTGATATCCAATTTTAGGTAACTCCATCATAATTATATCTATATGGATAAATAAGCCTAACTTTTTACTACTTACAATTAGAAGGAAGTACTCCTGTTTTCTTGGAATGAAAGAAGCTTTATAAATCCCTCTATAAACAAGTCTTTTTAGAACTACAAGCTTAGTCTTCTGAAACTGGGATGCAGGAATAAAGCTGAGACAAGGGTCATAATGCTCTTTGACTAGGGAGTAACTTCCAGGCATTTATGTGTGCATAGTACATAAAGTTAGCACAATCATTTATAACAAAATATCACAGAACTGATGCGTACATTACAACTTAGATAACTAAATTCAATTTGCTACAACAAACATATTCTAACAAATACAATTTCTTATAAAAACATAGAGTAAATACAATATCCAATAACAAATATATAAAGCGTTTTTGCAGTAATTGTAGCCTCAAGGTTAAGGATTATATTCTATAGGAAATAATAAAACATTGTACTTAAAGAGCAGAATGTTACAGAAGAAGTCTGGTCATTTTTGGCAAATAAACTGCCTATAAAATCAATGTCACATTGTCCAGATATAGATTATGTTTAGATGTGCCTTTGTCAGGATATTCACTCAGCCAGTGCTTTGCATTCTCAAAGGTACTTGTGTCATCCATCTTCTTATTCTCTAAAGATTTCTCACTAACTGCAATTACGATTTCTGGTCAATGATTTCAATACAAATGGTTTTTTATAATTGCTGAATACAAAATTAGGGGCTTATAATTTTTATTTTCATACTTTTTTTTAGAAAATATCTCTGAGGTGTAGCCACTTCAATTATTGAGCAACATGCTAGAAACTTGTCAGAAAGCCAAAGTTAGGCTATTTATTCCCTTCACCTATCCTTATGTGTACTGTATGTGTGTTAACCCTGCTTAGAGTGTATGTGCAGACTTCATGTATGTGTGAGTGCACACGTGTGCGTGTCTTGGTTAGTAAACTAGTTAGGATTCTTCATTGTAAGCTATAGAAATTAACTCTGGGGCCGGGCACAGTGGCTCATGCCTGTAATCCCAGAACTTTGGGAGGCTGAGGTGGGCAGATCACAAGGTCAGGAGATCGAGACCATCCTGGCTAACACGGTAAAACCCCATCTCTACTAAAAATACAAAAACTTAACTGGTTGTGGTGGCAGGCACCTGTAGTCCCAGCTACTTGGGAGGCTGAGGCAGGAGAGTGGTGTGAACCCAGGAGGCTGAGCTTGCAGTGAGCCGAGATCGCACCACTGCACTCCAACCTGGGGGACAGAGCGAGACTCCATCTCAAAAAAAAAAAAAAAGAAAGAAAGAAAAGAAAAAGGAAAGAAAGTAACTTTGGGTAATAAGCAGAAAAATAAAAAATAATTTGTGGGGATATGTCATTTGGCTCTCAGATGAAAAGCCTGGGGAACCAAACTTACCAAAGAGGCAGAGATTAAGGGAGGCAGGTTCCCAGGCCTGTAACCAAGATCATATGGTAAGAAAGTTTTGGTTAGGGGACCAAAGCCACTACTGCTGTTTGCCACTACTTCTGTGTTTGCTCCTGGTGACACTGGGCATTAATCATGTTGGATGTACACAGCAGAAATTCTGTATCCTGCTTGACTTAGTTAAGGCTATGTACCTACAGGCAAGCTTCCAGGGTCCAGGAAGAGCCAGTGTCTAGGCTATTTGACTCCTGGTCTTTGGAAGGCAAGTACCTATCTGCCAAACCTAAAAGGCTCAATTGTGGGTTAACTAAAAGCAAAGAGAGCAAATGGTCACTAAAATGCATTGTAATGTGGAGTCTCACTCAATTTTTGATGTGTGACTACTGACAGCCTTGAAGCTTCATCCCTCCATTGTCCTTTTGTGCCCCACATTTGGACAAGCAGATAAGAAAGCCTGGGTGCTCCTGCCTTTGATTCAAACCATGAAGCCCCTGACATGAAAAGCTCTCGCCTCAGTGCTATCTTCTAACTATAATAAAAACCCAGGCAGTCACTTTTCCTTGCTCACTTAAGCTATCTCAGACCTGCTTGAGAGGAATGCTGTGCTCTCCCACAGACCTCAATTATGTAAGTAATCAATCTTTTAATACTCTCTTGGGGTGTGTGGTATCATCAGTCACAACATCTGAACAAAACCTGGGTGAAGGTCCTTCTGCCTCTACAGATGACCGTAACATGGATTCAAAATACAGTATATTAAAGTGACTTCCTGTAATTCTGATGAATTTTTCACAGGATTCCTTTAAATAATAAGCATCCTTCATGCATTCAAACTGTGGTCTACAATTCCAACAGACTTCCCAGAACTTAATTCCCTGCATGATGGAAGCAAAGGCAACTCCAAGGTCAACAAGTCACCTCCCTTCCTCAGCCTTTTCTGTCTTTCCTCTCCCATTTCCTCCTTCTCCTACCCCTGCTAGATACTGGGATTGCAAAGAAAAGCTCATTGCTCCCGTTTAATGCCCCAGTCACTCACTTTAGTTTACCCTTCATGGTCCCTTCCTACTCCTTACATCCTGCTTTATAACTCCCTCTTCTCCCCAACCCTGGCACCACCCACTATACCCAACCACCTTCCTTACCAGGGAGAAGACAAGAAGGTTTAATGCCAGAATCAAACTGTGTACAATGAACCTCTGAGGAGGAAGACAGGGGAGATTGCTGGGCTGAGCCTGCTGTCCCCTTGCCATTCTTTCTCCAGGTCCTCAGATGCCGTATCATGGTGGGTGTGCTGCCAGGTGGGCATCTCACCTCCAGCCCACAGTGCTCAGTTTTACTTTTTAGTGAGCTGTAATAACTATTTTTCTTTTCTTTTCCTTTTTATTTTGTAAATATGTACTGAGTTTCATTAAAATAAATTATATACCCATAAGAAAGAGATGAAGAAAAAGAGAAAAACTGAAAGAGAAAGAAATAAAGAAAATATTCCAAGCTTTTGAGTGTGAGAGGAGCTGAAGTGCCCAGCTTTGCCGGATGGATAGATGAGGGAGTTTTGAAGCTATCTGAGGCTTATTTTCCTGAACGAATAGGAATGAGCTCTTCGTGTGAATTGTAATTTAACTCATACTCTGAAGGAAATTATTTAGAGCATGTGAAGATGGAAGGAGCCTTAAGTGAACATCTAGTCCACCCATTCTTACCCCAACCCCCGTTATAACAGCCTTGGCCAATCTAGCATTCTTGATGAAGTAACCAACCAACTTCTACTGGTACATCTTCAGTGAAGGTTAGTTCTTCTTTGGATGCATCTGGCTTATACGAAATCCTTCCATTTTTGCTTCACTTGAGCTCCTAATTCTATTTGGGTCACCAAGAACAGTCCGATATGTCGTTTTATATTCAGAAGCCCTGCTTTGATTTATCCAGTATCTTGTCTGCTCACCTACACCCTCCCCTTTGCCCAGAAATATCAACTGAAGACTGTAAAGACACGTCTGCATCCATCCTGCCCACTGACTAAAAGCATCAAAAGAATATATAGATGACCAAATATTTTTTCCCTGTAATGAGCTGTCCATGTGTGCTCTTCTGCTGTAATGATTGTGATAAGGGAAAGTCCTTTCTGTGCCATTAAGAACTGACCATGCGATTTATGCTCCAGCTCCAATAAGCATGCTGAGTATATTATGTGCTGCCTTTACTGAAAAGGAAGGCCTGTTTATTTGCTTCTGCTATAATAATAAAGCCTCCTTTCTTACTCTCTGCTGACAAAAGCAGTCTGAATGTGCTTTGGGTTCTAAAGCACCCTATTTATAGCCCCATTGTCAAATGATCTCTATTCGTTACAATTCTGGATTTGTAGGTTATCATTCTGTGTCTGTGAAGGCAGGCACAGATGTATGCATGGGGCATTCCTGGCTGATGCAGGAAAGAGAAGTCTTAAGGCTGTCTAGTTTCTGGGTATCTTCTGAGGATAGGTTGGAAAATATCTTACGAGTTTAAATAAAAATCCTTAGCACATAAAGAATGAAACTGACATTGAATCGACCCACAGAAACCAGGTAGGCTGTGGGTCCACCCAGAGGAGTTTTTACAGGTCAAAGCCTCCTTGTTTCATCACAGACTCTGTCTTAACATTAGAACTTGATATTCATCACAGGTGCACTTCTAAATAAAGTGTTTTAAGAACAATCCATGATTTGTTATTTCCTTGATTTTATTTGATTTCTCCAAGGAGACATTATTCTGGAAGCTTGTAGAAAATACATTTTGCAGGAATCTTTCATTTTGTACACCTTCCAGTGATCTGGTAAGAGAAAGGAAGAACTTGAGAGAAAAGTCCTAACAAATATTTATTTGGAGTTGGAACCCATTCTTGAAAACCAGGAGAAGTAAAAAGCCAAGAAGACAATTTATAACGTATCATCTAGATGCAAACTGGAAAATGCCTGGTGGTATGCTGGCCTGTTGGAGATAGGAGAATTAGAAGAGATATTGAGAACCTTGTGAAGAAGTGAGGGTAGACTGGGAGGAGACAGAGAGGTGACATCTATACTGGGGCTTGATGCTTCTTACTGTAAGGATTGATGACTTGTTCCTGCCTTCAAACCTTTGTCCTCACTTCCTCCACTAGAATTCCTTCTTCCTAGATTTTTATCTGTTAAAACGCTCTCCTTTCTTCATGGTTCACAGTAATCTGGAATAGAGGGTATTTGTGCACAAGAGAAACATTTACCTGGAGAGATTCAAATCCTGAAGTTGGATATTTAGTATGCCAGAAGAACCTTTCTCACTTCACTCTATGTATCCTCAATACCATATCGTATTCTAATTGCATCTCTCTTAAGGTTCTTGTCATATTCAACTCTGCATTAGCTATTTCTCTCTTATTACAAAGTTCTTTTAAGGCAAGTACTCTATCTAACTCATCTTTTCATCCTCAGTCAAGCAAAAATGTCTGGTATATGGGACCCACACAATTGGTATCAATTGTCAGACTTATTGGGTTTTTTGAGGCACATCTCTGGGTGCTTTTTACAGAAGATAATCTGAGTATTTGAATGTGGTAATGCTTGCCCTTTTGACAGGCTTTGAAAGGTTAAGTCAGTTGCTCAGCTATGTAGTTATTAAGTTGAGGAGCTAAGATAAACATCCTGATTGCTCTACTCTAACTCTCCTGTCCCCTAGACAGAACTATCTTTTGAAGGTGAAACAGTTGCCTAGAGTTCCATCCAGCCTTGTTTACCTCAGCCTTGCATTTTGTTCCTGTTTGGTGAACTGAGCCCAACATGTTTCAGATGGGTGTTGTCTCAACTTATTAATGACGAAAGTATATATTTTAATGATAAAATTATTTATGTTCCCATTTGAAACTTTGAGCTATCCTAGTCCTAGAATCTAGATATCCATGATCTCTTTGAGTCCTTCTGATCTTTTTCACATGAGGAGATGATGCTGAGAAATTATGTGACCTTCCCAGATCACACAGTGAGTGCCAGAGCTGAGATTGGATCCTAGACTTCTGGATTTACATTTTGTAGTTCTAAGCATTTCCACAAACTAGGTCCCCCATTACTGTGCAGTCTTCACTGTCGTCTTCAGTGAATGTCCTTCAGCAAGTTATATGATCTTTTTGTGTCAGACTTGTAATTAGTGCACCAAGAAGGTTGCAGTGGTCCACTTCTCAGGGATATTGTAAGCACGATAATTAATAGCTATAAAACATTCTGCAATATGCAGCAGTATACAAACACCAACATGGCACAACCAAGTCTATTTCACAGTAATTAACTTTATATCCAATAAGGAAGAAATCAGTAGAGCAATTCCTACATGACTTGGCAGAAATGCCTATTGTCTCTGTATCTTAAGAAAGTGGCCCACAGCCAGAAAAGAGAATCAAACTATGCTTGTGAATGTATCACAAGATGTTTTGTAGATGAATGCTGTTTTCCTTCTTAAATACTGTTTTTTTAAAATGTGTGCCTTTTCAATGGGAAGGAAGTGCTGATATTTATCAACAATGAGCATAAATCCCCCATGAATAGTAACTATTATGCATATTGCATAAATTTCAGTCATTCCTTGGTATGTACAGGGAATTGGTTTTAGGACCCTGCAGATACCAAAATTTGTGAGTTCTCAAGTCCCTGATATAAAATGGTATAGTATTTGCATATAAGTTATGCAAATACGTCCTATATGCTTTAAATAATCCCTGTATTAGTTATAATACCTAATATTATATCTATATTATATAAATTTTTGTTCTGTATTATTTTTCTATTTGCTTTATTTTTTAATGTTATTTTTATTTTTTGGAAAAATACTTTTGATCTTCAGTTTGTTGAATTCTCAAATGTGCAACCTGTGGATATGAAGGGCCAACTGCATTTTTATTATAAAATAAGTGCACAGGGAAGATTATTTTATCCCCATTTTACAGATGAAATAATCAAGGCTCAGATTAAGTAACTTTATTATCATCAGTTCAGCTAATAAATGCTGAAGGCAGGATTTGAACCTGCATCTATGACATTCCAAGAAGTTTTTCTCCAGTTTTTAACTGTGGTAAATACACATAACATACAATTTAGCATTTTAACCATTTTTAAGTATACACTTCAGTGACATTAAGTACACTCATAATGTTGTGTCACCATCACCACTATCCATATCCAGAACTCTTTGCATCTTATAAAATTGAAACGCTATGCTATTAAACAAAAACTTCCCTTTCCCCTGTCTTCCATACCATCAATCCCTATTCTACTTTCTGTTTCTATGGTCTTGACTAAGGACCTAATATAAGTGGAATCACAGTATTTGCCTTTTTGTTACTGGATCATCTCAATTAGAATAATATCTCCAAGATTCATCCATATTGTAGAATATGTCAGAATTTCATTCCTTTTTTGGCTGACTGATATCCTATTGTATGTATATACCACATTTTGCTTACCTATTCGTTCACTGGACAAATAGGTGGACATTTGGGTTATGCTATAGTTTGGATGTTTGTCCTCCCAAACTTCATGTTGAAATTTGATCCCCAGTGTTGGAGGTGGGGCTCATTGGGAGGTGTTCTGTTCATGGGGGCAGATCCCCTATAAATAGATTAATGCTCTCCACTGGAAGCAGGTGAGTGAGTTCTCAGTTGGTTCCTGGGATAACTGGTTGTTGAAAATGGCCTGGCACCTCCTCCATCTTCCTCTTGCTTCCTCTGTCGCCATGGCATCTCTGCACTTACTGGCTACCCTTCACTTTCTGCCATGAGTAGAAGCAGCCTGAGGCCTTTACCAGATACAGATGCTGGCACTATGCTTTTTGGACAGCTAGCTAAATTGCGAGCCCAATAAACCTATTTTCTTTGTAAATTACTCAGCCTCAGGTATTCCTTTATTGCACCACAAAACAGACTAAGACAAGTTGCTTCTATATTTCAGCTGTTGTGAGTAATGCTTGTATGAAATTGGGTATACATATACTTTTCAAGGTCCTGCTTTTAGTTCTTCTGGGTACATACCCAGACGTGAAACTGCTAGATTGTATGCTCTTTCCCAAAGCAGGAGCACCACTTTATTTTCCCACTGATAGTGCAAAAGGTTTTAATTTATCTACATCCTTGCTAACACTTCTTATGTTCTATTATTTTGATAGTAGCCATCTTAATGGGTGTGAGATGGTATCTTATTGTCGTTTTGACTTCCACCTTAATCATTATTAATGTTGAGCATCTTTTCAAGGGCTTATTGGCCATTTTTATACACGTTATTTCGAGTAATGTTTATTCAAGTCCTTTGTAAATTTTTTAATCGGTTTTTTTTTTTGGTAGTTAAGTTTTAAAAGTTCTTTATGTATTCTAGATATTAATTACTTATCAGTATATAATTTGTAAATTTGTTCTTCCACTCTATGGGTTACCTTTATAAGTATGTTGATATTATCCTTTGATGGACATTTTATTTTAATGAAGTCCAAATTGTCCATTTTTGTTGTTTTTGCCAGTGCCTTTACTGTTATATCTAAGAAATTGTTGTCAACTCTGTTGTAGACGTTTTGCCTTGTTTTTCTAAGAGTTTTATAATATTAGGTCTTACGTTTAAGTCTTCTATTAACTTTGAGTTAATTTTTGTTCATTGTGTTACATAAGAGTCTAGTTTTTTTTCTTTTATATGTGGATATCCAGTTTTCCCAGCACCATTTGTTGAAGACAGTTCTTTTCCCACTGAATGGTCTTGGCACCTTTGTAAAACGTCATTAGACCACATATGTGAGGGTTTATTTCTGGGCTCTTTGTTCTGTTCTATAGTCATATATGTTTGTCTTTATGCCAGTACCATATTGTTTTGATGATTGTAGCTTTGTAGTATGTTTTCAAATGAGGACGGATGAGTTCTCTAGCTATGTTTTTTTCTCTTTTGTCTTCAAGACTACTCTTTTTTCTTTTTCTTTTTTTAATTTAGTTTTTTTTATTATTATACTTTATGTTCTAGAGTACCAATGTGCAGGTTTGTTACATATGTATACATGTGCCATGTTGGTGTGCTGTACCCATTAACTCGTCATTTGCATTAGGTATATCTTCTAATGCTATCCCTCCCCCATCCCCCCACCCCACAACAGGCCCCGGTGTGTGAT
>NW_012114733.1:1999786-2000436 GCF_000951035.1 Colobus angolensis palliatus | reverse complement strand
ACTAGTTTACAGTCCCACCAATGGTGTAAAAGTGTTCGTGTTTCTCCACATCCTCTCCAGCACCTGTTGTTTCCTGACTTTTTAATGATTGCCATTCTAACTGGTGTGAGATGGTATTTCAGTGTGGTTTTGATTTGCATTTCTCTGATAGCTAGTGATGATGAGCATTCTTTCATGTGTTTGTTGGCTGCATAAATGTCTTCTTTTGAGAAGTGTTTGTTCATATCCTTTGCCCACTTTTTGATGGGGTTGTTTTTTTCTTGTAAATTTGTTTGAGTTCCTGGTAGGTTCTGGATATTAGCCCTTTGTCAGATGAGTAGATTGCAAAAATTTTCTCCCATTCTGTAGGTGGCTTTTTCACTATGATGGTAATGTCTTTTGCATGCAGAAGCTCTTTAGTTTAATTAGACCCCATTTGTCCATTTTGGTTTTTGTTGCCATTGCTTTTGGTGTTTTAGATATGAAGTCCTTGCCCATGCCTATGTCCTGAATAGTATTGCCTAGGTTTTGTTCTAAGATTTTTATGGTTTTAGGTCTAACATTTAAGTCTCTAGCCCATCTTGAATTAATTTTTGTGTAAGGTGTAAGGAAGGGATCCAGTTTCAACTTTCTACTTATGGCTAGCCAATTTTCCCAGCACCATTTATTAA
>NW_012114733.1:1904857-1997676 GCF_000951035.1 Colobus angolensis palliatus | reverse complement strand
GCTTGTAGGGTTTCTGCCAAGAGATCCACTGTTAGTCTGATGGACTTCCCTTTGTGGGTAACCCGACCTTTCTCTTTGGCTGCTCTTAACATTTTTTCCTTCATTTCAACTTTGGTGAATCTGACAATTATGTGTCTTGGAATTGCTCTTCTCGAGGCGTATCTTTGTGCTGTTCTCTGTATTTCCTGAGTTTGAATGCTGGCCTGCCTTGCTAGTTTGGGAAATTCTCCTGGATAATATCCTGCAGAGTGTTTTCCAACTAGGTTCCATTCTTCCTGTCACTTTCAGGTACACCAATCAGATGTAGATTTAGTCTTTTCACATAGTCCCATATTTCTTGGAGACTTTGTTCATTTCTTTTCACTCTTTTTTCTCTTAACTTGTCTTCTTGCTTCATTTCATTCATTTGATCTTTAATCACTGATACCCTTTCTTCCAGTTGATCCAGTTGGTTACTGAAGGTTGTGCATTTGTCACGTGGTTCTCGTGTCATGGTTTTCATCTCTATCAGGTTGTTTAAGGACTTCTCTACATTGGTTATTCTAGTTAGCCATTCGTCAAATCTGTTTTCAAGGTTTTTAGTTTCTTTGTGCTGGGTTCATAATTCCTCCTTTAGCATGGAGAAGTTTGATTGTCTGAAGCCTTTTTCTCTCAACTCGTCAAGGTCATTCTCCGTCCAGCTTTGTTCCATTGCTGGCGAGGAGCTGTGTTCCTTTGGAGGGGAGAGGTGCTCTGATTTTTAGAATTTCCAGCTTTTCTGCACTGCTTTCCCCCCATCTTTGTGGTTTTTATCTACCTTTGGTCTTTGATGATGGTGACGTACAGGTGGGGTTTTGGTGTGGATGTCCTTTCTGTTTGTCATTTTTCCTTCTAACAGTCAGGACCGTCACCTGCAGATCTGTTGGAGTTTGCTCGAGGTCAACTCCAGACCCTGTTTGCCTGGGTATCAGCAGCGGAGGCTGCAGAAGAGTGAATATTGCTGAACAGCAAATGTTGCTGTCTGAGTGTTCCTCTGGAAGCTTCGTCTCAGAGGTGTACCCGGCCATGAGAAGTGTGAGGTGTCAGTCTGCCCCTAGTGGGGGATAGTTCCCAGTTAGGCTACTCAGGGGTCAGGGACCCACTTGAGCAGATAGTCTGTCCGTTCTCACATCTTAGACTCCATGCTGGGAGAATCACTACTCTCTTCAAAGCTGTCAGACAGGGACATTTAAATCTGCAGAGGTTTCTGCTGCCTTTTGTTTGGCTATGCCCTGTCCCCAGAGGTGGGGTCTACAGAGGCAGGCAGGCCTCCTTGAGCTGCAGTGGGCTCCAACCAGTTCGAGCTTCCTGGCCGCTTTGTTTACCTACTTAAGCCTCAGCAATGGCAGGCGCCCTCCCCCAGCCTCACTGCCACATTGCAGTTAGATCTCAGACTGCTGTGCTAGCAATGAGGGAGGCTCTGTGGGTGTGGGACCCTCCGAGCCAGGCATGGGATATAATCCTAAGACCCTTGGTAAAGCGCAGTATTAGGGTGGGAGTGACCCGATTTTCCAGGTGTTGTGTGTCATGGTTTCCCTTGGCTAGGAAAGGGAATTCCCTTCTCCTTTGCACTTCCCAGGTAAGGTGATGCCTCGCCCTTCTTGAGCTCTTGGTCATTGGGCTCCACCCACTGTCCTACACCCACTGTCCGACACGCCCCAGTGAGATGAACCCGGTACCTCAGTTGGAAATGCAGAAATCACCTGTCTTCTGCCTGTCACTCACGCTGAGAGCTGGAGGCTGGAGCTGTTCCTATTAGGCCATCTTGGTGCCACCTCCAAGTTTGCTCTTTTTTTCGAGATTGTTTTTGTCATTCAGAGTCCCTTGAGATTCCACATAAATGTTAAGATGAGTTTTTCTATTTCTGCAAAAACATTATTGGAAATTTAGTAAAGATTGGAATAAATCTATAGATTCCTTTGAGTAGTTTTGGTATCTTAACAATACAGCCTTCAAATCTGGGAACATGGAATGTGTTTTATTTATTTATGTCTTTAATTTCTTTCAGCAATGCCTTCTTTTGTTTGGAGTTTTTGTTTGTTTGTTTGTTTGTTTGTTTTTTGAGATGGAGTCTCACTCTGGCACCAGGCTGGAGTACAGTGGTGCGATCTTGGCTCACTGTAATCTTTGTGGCCCGGGTTCAAGTGATTCTCCTGCCTCAGCCTCCCAGGTAGCTAGGATTACAGGCATGTGTCACCATGCCCAGCTAATTTTTGTATTTTTATTAGAGTTGGGATTTCACCATGCGGGCCAGGAGTATCTCCATCTTTTGACCTTGTAATCCACCCACTTCAGCCTCCCAAAGTGCTGGGATTACAGGCGTGAACCACCATGCCTGGCCTCAGCAATGTTTTATAGTTTTCCTTGTACCAGTCTTTCACAACCCTAGTTAATTCCGAAATATTTTATCCTTTTTGATGCTATTGTAAATGGCTTTGTTTCTATAATTTCCTTTTCACGTTCTTTATTGTTAGCATATAGAAATGCAACTGATTTTTGTGTGTTGATTTTGTATCCTGCTACTTTGCTGAAATCATTTATTAGTTCAAATATTTTTTTGTGTGTGGAATCTTCAGAGTTTTTCTGCATATAAGAGCATATCATCTGCAAATAAAGATAATATTAGTTTTCCCTTTTCAAGTTAGATGCCTTTTATTTATTTTTCTTGCCTGTTTGCTCTGGCTAGAACTTCCAGTGCTTTGTCAAACAGAAGTACCAAGAACAAGCATTCTTTCTTAAGCCGTAGGTCTTTCACCGTTGAAAATAATGTTAATTATAGGGTTTTCATATATGGCTTTTATTATGTTGAAGTGGTTTCTTCTATTCCTAGTTTGTTGAGTATTTTTTATTTGAAAGAATGTTGAATTTTGTTAAAAGCTGTTTCTGCATCAATTGTAATGATCATGTGGCTTTTTCCTTTCATTTTGTTAATGTGTATCACATTCATAAATTTTCATATGTCAAAGTATTCTTGCATTCAAAGAATGAATGTCACTTTGTCATGGTATATAATTCCTTTAATGCACTTCTGAATTCAGTTTGCTAGCATTTGGTTGAGAATTTTTGGATTAATATTCATAGGAAATATTGGTCTGTAGTTTTCTTGTAGTGTGTTTATCTGGGTTGGGTATCAGAGTAATGTTAATCTCACAGAATCAGAAAGTGTCCCCTCATCAATTTTTTTGGAAAAATTTGAGAAGGATTATTGTTCTTCATTCACTCATGAAGACAATAGGTCTAGGGATTTTCTTTGTTGGGATTTTTTTTTTTTCTTCTACTGATTCAATCTGATTCCAAGTTATATAGGTCTACAGTGTAGTCTGGTTAGGTTTTGTGTTTCCAGAAATGTGTTCATTTCATCCAGGTTATTCCATTTATTGGCATAAAATTGTTAATAGTTCCAGGCTGGAGTGTAGCAGAATGATGTCAGCTCACTGCAACCTCCGTCTCCTGGTTTCAAGAGATTCTTATGCCTCGGCTGCCTGGGTTACTGGGATTACAGGCATGCACCACCATGCCTGGCTAATTTTTTGTATTTTTAGTAGAGGTGGGTTTTCACCATGTTGGCCAGGTCAGTCTCAAACTCCTGACCTCAAGTGATCCACCTACCTTGTGGCCTCCAAAAGTGCTAGGATTACAGACATGAGCCACAGCTGCCAGCGTATTTTTCTATTTTTTATTCATTTATCTCCGCTCTTTATTGTTTCTTTCCTTCTAGCCTTTGATTCAGTTTGTTCTTGTTCTAGTACATTTCTTAATGTGTTTATAGTTATAAATTTCTCCCTTAGCACTGCTTTTCCTGTGTCCTAAAAGTTTTAGTATGTTGTATTTTGGTTTTCATTTATCCCTAAGTATTTTCTAGTTTGTTGTTTTTTCTTGGGATTTCTTTTTTGTATATTGATAGCTTAAGAGAGTGTTATTTAATTTTCACAATTTTGTAAATTTTTTCAGTTTTATTTCTTTAACTTCTGCTGATTTCTAACTTTATCCTGTTGTAGTCAGAGAAGGTATCTTGTACAATATATATCATTTAAAATTTACTGAGACTTAATTTATGGCCTAACATATCATCTATCCTGGAAAATATCTAACGTGTACTTTTGATAAATGTGTGTGTGGTATGTTTGGGTGGTGTTATGTATATGTTTGTTAGATCTAATTGATTTACTGTGTCAAGTTTTCTGTTTTCTGACTTATCCTCTCTCTGGTTGTTCTATTCATTATTGGATTACTGAAATCTCCAACTGTTAATGTAGAATTATCTACTTCCCTCTTCAGCTTTGTCAAGTTTTCTTTATATATTTTGATTGTCTATTATTAGGTATATAAATATTTATAATTGTTATTTGTTGTATCTTCTTGCTGTATTGAACCATTTATTAATATATGTTTTTGTTTCTTGTACCTTTTTTGATTTAAAGTCCATTTTGTGAGAAATTAGTGTTTCGCGTGTCTGTGTGAAGAGATCACCAAACAGGCTTTGTGTGAGCAACATGGCTCTTTATTTCACCTGGGTGCAGGCAGGCTGAGTCTGAAAAGAGAGTCAGCAAAGGATGGTGGAATTATCATTAGTTCTTATAGGTTTTGGGATAGGCAGTGGAGTTAAAAGCAATGATTTGGGGGCAGGGGGCAGATTTCACAAAGTACATTCTCAAGGGTGGGGAGAATTACAAAGAACCTTCTTGAGGGTGAGGGAGATTATAAAGAAATTTCTTAAGGGTGGGGGAGATTACAAAGTACATTGATCAGTTAGGTTGGGACAGAAATAAATCACAATGGTGGAATGTCATCAGTTAAGGCTATTTTCACTTTTTTTGTGCATCTTCAATTGCTTCAGGCCATCTGGATGTATACGTGCAGGTCACTGGGGATATGATGGCTTAGCTTGGGCTCAGAGGCCTGACACTTAGCGTAGCCTATTCTGCTGTCTTTTGTTTAATACTTGCATGAAGTATCATTTTCTGTCCTTTTATTTTAATATTTTTGGCTCCTTAAATCTCAAGTGAGTCTTATAGACAACACATAATTGGATTATGTTTTTTAAATCCAGTCTGCAAATGTCTATCTTTCGATTGGAGAGCTTAATTCATTTAAAGTAATTACTAATAAATACTTCCTTCTGTTTTGTTGTTTTCTACATGTCTTGCAGCTTTTTTGGCCCTCGTTTTCTGCATTACTGTCTTCTTTTGTGTTTAGTTGATTATTTTGTATTGAAATGTTTAAATTCCTTTCTCATTTCATTTTGTCTATATTCTGTAGCTATTTTCTTTTACTTACCATGAAGATTACATTTAATATCCTAAAATTATAGACTCTAATTTAAACTTATGGCATCTTAACTTGAATAACATGTAAAAACTTTACTCCCTTAACAGCTCCATCCTCACCGCTTTCAGTTGTTTGTGTCACAAAATTCTGTCTTTATACATTGTGTGCTCCAAAACACAAACTAATAAAATTATTCTTAATACATTAGTCTTTTAAATTATGTATGAAATAATGATTTACAAACTAAAGTTACAATAATACTAGCTTGTAGAGTAATAATTGTTTTTAAAATGTATTAGTCTCTTAAATTATGCAGAAACCAAAAAGTGGAGTTACAAACTATTTTTCCAAATAATACAAGATTTTATAGTCATCCATGTATCTACCTTTAGTGAGATCTTTCTAAAGCTTCAAGTTACTTTTTCACTGCCCTTTCATTTCACCCTTCATGGCCACTTTGATATTTCTTGCAAGGCAAATCTAATGGTAACAAACTCCTTTAGCTTTGTTTACCTGCGAATATCTTAATTTCTTCCTCACCTTTGAAGGACAGTTTTTTCCTTGGATGTTTTGATGTTTTTTGTTTTGTTTTGTTTCTCTTTTGGCACTTTGAATATATTGGCTCATTGCCTTCAGGCCTTCAGCTTCTTATGAGAAATCTGGATAATCTTATTGTGGATCCTTGTATGAGACAAGTTCCCTCTTGTTTTCAAGTTTCTTTTTGTCTTTTGAAAGCTTGGTTATAATGTGTCTTGATGTGGTTCTCTTTTTTGTCTTACTTGGAGTTTATTTGATGTTTATATTTTTGTATGTTATGAAAATTGATTGCAACCATCCTGGACAACAACCCAAGACTCTGTCCCTAACAAAATCATTAAAAAAATATCAGCCAGGTGTGGTGGTACATGCTTGTAGTCCCAGCACTTTGGGAGACTGACATGGGAACATCGCTTGAGTTTGACATTACAGTAAAGTATGATTGCACACTGCACTCTAGCGTGGGTGACAGCGCAAGACCCTACCTCTAAAATAGAAAAGACATAATTTAAAATACAAATGTTGGGAAGTTTTCAACCATTATTTTTTCAAGTATTTTCTGTACCCCAAATATTCCATCTCTCTTCTCTTTCTGAGGCTTCCATAATGTTAATGTTTCTTTGCTTGATGGAGTAACATGGGTCTTTTAGACTCCGTTCACTTTATCTTTTTTCTTTTAATTTCTATACTAAATAATTTCCATTGTTCGGTGTTCAATATTGCTGATTTTTTTTCTTCCACTTGCTCAACTCAGCCTTTGTACTCCTCTGGAGAATCTTTCATTTCAATTATTGTAATTTTTAGCTCCAGAATTTCTTTTTTTTAGGTTGTCAGTCTATTAATATTTCCATTTTGTTCATACATTGTTTTGTTCTGTTTCAACTTCTCCACATCTTCTTTAGTTATCTATCTTTAAGAATATTATTTTAAATATTTTGTCTAGTAGATGCTTGTATGCCTTGTACTTTTAACTCTGGAAATCCGAGTCTCCCTCTTCTCCAGGGTTTGCTGCTTTTGGTTATTTTTTATTGTTTTTGTTTTCTTGATTGTTGTATGTTTTCTGTGCCAATAATCAGAGTGAGGTATAAACTTAAGGTCTTTTTGGATATTTTCTGATCCTATACTTTTTCCTGGGTATGTATGGTCACTTGCTAATTTTTCCTGTATGTACAGTTGTTTATGAATGTTTTAATTTTTAATATCTGACTCCCAAAAGGGAAAAATAAGAAAAAAAGAGCACTGGCCCTCTCAATGTCTTTGAATTCACTTCAGCTGGAGAGAGGCTGGCAAACATAGGACCAACAACAACAGCTGCGGGCCTGGTTTTCTACACCTCTGTGACTAGATGCAGCAGTTGGTGGTCAGAACAGAGATCCCAGCTATTTGGAGAATAGGGTCTTTTTTTTTTGTGCTCGTCCTGACTCCGACAAGCTGTCTGCAGATTGCTCCAGGAAGACATACATAGCTGCCATGGGGCTGAGGGTGGGGGATGGGTGTCTGCTACTGTGTAAAGAGCTGAAATGGGCTAAAACTAATTACAATTTACTGTCCAAGCCTTCTCTTTGAAGTTGCAAGCCTTCCGTAGACTCCAGAATTTCAAAATAGTTACATCATACTCTGTCAGTGCAATCTTTCTAGATAGGGAAATTAATAGGGCTTCCTATTCCACCATCTTCCCAGAATCCCCCTTAGGATTTTTAGTTTTTTCCTTCTGCATGACATTTTCATAGTCAATAGACTTTGTACTTTTTGTTAATTTTCTCTCAAATGATATAAACCTAGCATTTATCCAGTCATACTGTCATGCTTGTCTGTTAGCCAACAGTTCACAGTTTTTAACTTGCTGGATAGGTTAGCACAATCTAGAATCATGACACACGCATTTTGTTGGTTTCTTTTTTATGCAGTTCAAACCCAATACTTTAACTTTCATGATCTAATCCAGAGTGAAAAAGTCCCTATGACTCATCTGTCTCCTTTATTTCCAGTTCTCAGTAGAAAGAAAATGTTTATAATAAATGAGAGACAAAAATTATTTTGGATGCCCCAAAATTTAACAAGAAAAATTTATTTAACAAATGGTAGCATCATGAATGAGTAGTCACTACCACATAAACATTACATGTAATTGCTTGTCATTCCCAAGATCCTCTGAGGTCTAACAGCAAGCTGGATCCTGTATATTGACAAACATAGCTGAATGCTTGCCTTTTTTTTTTTTTTTTTTTTACGTTTTCATCAATAATTTTCAGTCAAATCCTATGATTACATGCTTGCCAGTTGTCCCCAAAAATAAGTGGTCTATAGCCTTGTTACTAATTCTTTACAATGATACTTATCGACTGGACATACTTCTACATTTCAATTACAAGATCTCTAAGTGGAATTTTAAATATAACTTTTTTTTCATTTTCAGTAATGATACAGAACAGATGTTCACCATCCAAAGTATGGCAGGCTTTCATATTTTTAATACTAACTTATTTTAGCCATGTGTACGTATATGCATAGGTAAGAGTCATTAAACTTTATTGACATACAAAAATAGGAAAAATGCACAAAAGTAAAGGTATAGCTCCACAGTTTACTAAAAAGCAAACACTTTTGAAATGATATTTAAGTAAAAATAAAATAGCTAGTACAACAGAAATTTGCTTTTTGTTCTCCTAATCAGTACCTATCTTTCTGTTCCCAAAAACTACCAGGTGTATACAGTAAGCATTTGTGTGTATGGCATTTTTTGCTCAATGTTATGTTTGCCAAACTCATTCACTGCTGTATAGTGTTTCATCGTGTCATTACACCACTATGCATTTATACATTCCATTGTTGACAGACACTTATGTTAGAGTTCTTGACTCTATGAGTAATGTTGAAATGGATAAACTATTATTTATGTCTCTCATTCACACATGCATGCATTTCTACTTGTTACATAGCTACAGTTGATATAGCTACTGAATAAAATGTGCTTATATTCTACTTTAACATGTAATAATAATATTTCAGGGTGCTTGTAAAATTGCACTCTAGCAAGCATTGTGTGACAGATGTATTACTCCACATTCTCACCAACACTTGTATTGTTAGTCTTTTTAACATTAGCTGTTCTTGTGAGCATGTAGCTGTGTCACATTGTAGCTTTAATTTGCATTTCCTTGATTACTTGTAAAATGGAGTACTTCACATATTTTTGAGCAATTTAGCTATCCTTTTTCTGTGAAGTATCCTTTCAGGCCTAATGCCTAATTATATTGGGTATTCTGGCTTTTTCTTATTGGTTTATGTGACATGGAACCTTTGTTATGATGGTTAATATTGGTAAGAGCTGAAGCACTATACTCCTTTCAAGTTTCTGATGTGAATGATTTGTCCATTGCTTTTCTTTAAATCATTCTGCTAGGGTTTATCAATTTCATTGTCTTTCAAATAATCAACTTTTACCTTTAATCTTTGTTGCTATTCTCTATTGAATAATTTTTTTCAATTAATTTTTTTCTCTTTTTTATTTCCTTCTTTCTTGAGGGGTAATTGGCTGTCGTTTTGTTAATTTGTATAAAACAAGATCATCAGCTTTTAGTCTTTCTGATTTTCTAACATATGCATTGAAAGCTATAAATTTCACTGTAAAACCCACAAATTTTGATACAGTTTCATAATTTTATCATTATAATTTCTTATTTCCATTGTGATTTTTTTTCTGTGAGTTATTGACTATTTAAAAGTTATTTCTTAATTACTACATAGAGGGCTTTTCTAACTATCTTTGTGATTGATGTCTAGATTAACTATTCCTGTGGGGGCCAAAGAACATACTCCACATATTACAACTTTTCAAATACGTTGAGACTTGCTTTATGGTCCAATTTCTAGTTAATTTAGGTAAATGTTTTAAATGCTCTTAAAAATAATGTATATTTTTAAGTTATTGAATTTAATAATCTACATAGATCACTTAAGTAAATTTTGTTAATCAGCTAGTTCATATCTTTTATACCCTTACTGAAGTTTTATTCAGTTTGTTCATTTTATACGTTAATAAGTGTTTTAAAATCTCCCATGATAGCTGTGAATATGTATGTAACTCCTTTAAGTTCTACTTTTGTTGTCTACATTTTGAGGCCATGTTATGAGGTTCATACACACATAGAATTGTCACATCTTCCTGGTGCATTGAAGTTTTTCATCAGAAATTGACCTTTTTGTTATTTGGTAATGGTATGGCTGATATTAATATAACTCAGTATAGCTTCCTTTTAGCTGTGTTTGCATGGTATATCTTTTGCATTCTTTTACTTTTGGTAGCCTCATGTTCTTACAAGCATCATATAGCTAGGCTAAAAATCTGTATCTTTAAGTTGAATATACTTTATTTACATTTGCAGTAATTCTGTTTTAAATTTTAAATGTCCCATATTATTTACTTTCTATTTGCCCCTCCTGTCCTAGATTCTCTTTTCTCTTCATACTTGCCTTGTAAATTGATTTTAAAAAAATTATTCTATCTTCCCACATATTTCAAAGCATGCACAATTTGCTATTTTGAAATACTTACTGTAAAAATTTTAGAAAATATACAAAGTACAGCAAAATTGTATCACAGAGTATCATTTAATAATTATATTTCTTTCCAGTCACTTCTTTAAGATGTGTACATAATTTTATATCCTTTCTTGAAAAGTATATATAATAATTTTTAATGTAGCTATCTTTTTTCCAAAACACTATTTAATAGCGAAATGCTAATGCATTATAAATGGCATTAGTGTGTATGTAAAATAATATATGTAAAATTATATGTAATATATACATTACATATATATGTATTGGATATGTAACTGTAAAACATTTTTATATATATATAATTTTACATATTTTAAGTCTCTTTGTATTATTAAACAAAAGATTTCACAGGTCTTTGCCTATTATATTTCCTCAGAATCTGCAGGAATTATTTTAAACATTATACATTTAAATATTTCTCAGATTCATAATTTTATTATAATTAAAATTCTCATTATAAAGTTTAATCATGGATACAATTAAGTGAAAGTCCCAAACTTATAATTAGTTGTTATTAATAATTCTCTGTGTGTACCTGTATACAATCAGATATTTTGTCATTCTTGGTATTCTATCAGATATCTGTTTAAAGTTATGAATCTCAATGTACAAAATATCAAATCTGATACACTTCGAACTTACTGTCCTGTTTTTACACCGTCAGTCAATAGGATGGTCATATCTGCAAAAGTAAAAGCCAGTTAGGTGAGGTGGAAAAAGTCTGATTGTTGATTCAGTAACAGGATTTCCAAAATAATGTTTGGATTATGGAATTGTTTGATTCCGTCATCATTTCTAACAAGTAGTTTTAACATTACCAAGCATACCTGTGCTTTACCTTACCTTAACTAATCAGGCTGATCAGCAGCCAGTTGTTCATCCCACAATATTCACTGCTGTTTGGCAAAATGGGACAGCCACCTTACATCCTTCTGGATGTGATAACTCAATGCACACATTCTTGCCTTTTGTCCATACTTGTGTTCCTGAGATGATCACTTACCCCAAGAAAGGTTCAATTAGGATCAAGAAGAATCCACTCCATTCTAGGACTTTTGATTGTGTTGTTGGGGGAAGTAAACTCTTCCACTTGTCTGCTGTATGGTGTTATGATCTCAAAGCTTCCAGGGACCACAAAAATGGAGTTTAAAACTGAAACTGTGAAACTAGAAATCAGGCTGGATGATGGGAAAAGACATCATGTCCTGAAGGCATCACCTGAGCCCTGAATCCAGTTATGCCTGAAGATGATGTATTCCTACTCTTTGAGTAAATGAGTCCATTCCTAATCTCTTAGTACATGAGTCAGTAAACACCTTTCTTTTCCAGTAGATCAATTTGAGTCAGACTTTCCGTCACTCACAATTGAAAGTCCTAACTTCAAGGATCCTACACTTTCCTTCATAGCACTGGTCCCATGTGATGTTACTATTACTTCAGTGCCAACCTCTGTCAGTAGACTATAGTCTGTATGCAAACAATACCAGTATCTCATTTGTTCAGAGCTGCATTTCCAATACCTAGAACAATTCTGAGCCATTATTGGTACCTGATAATATTGAATGACTGAATAAATAAACCAAGCATTTTCTTAGCCATGTTCCCAAAGGCATTAAGAAATGAACACTATGGAGCTATTTTTATGTGCACGAAAGTTGTTTCGAGATGAAAATACATACATATAGATGTATATGTAGTTGTGCACTTAAATTTGTATATAGTAGTCATTTCCACAGAATCAAAGATTGTGTGTGATCTCTGACATGAATGAAAACAATGCCGCTTTCTTTGTTCTGTGAACTTGGAAAAACTGTTTCTTTGAGTCTCTGTTTGCTTACCAGTGAAAAGTGCTTACCTCAAGGTAGATATTTGTAAACAGTAATCTCTTGGTAAACAGAATTATTACTAGTACAAGGAACTAACTAGATAACCAGAAGAGAAGAGAGAACCATATAGTCAGTTCAAAACCAAAGTGCTTGCGTGGACAAAAGCAAAGGCCAGGGCTGCATAACACTGACATTTTTATTAGAATTCATTTGTAACAAATGGAACTTGTGTCAGCAAAGAACTGATTTTCATACAGACTTCTTTCGCCACCAATGTAACGAAGTAAGAAAATAAAAAGCACGCCTTTCATTCTGTAAAACATTTACGCGTACTACTAATTAGAGGTAATTGTATTTTTTTAACAAGCCATTTTACAAGTTATTTTTTTAAATTTTTCAGTCTATGCATCCAAAACGAGAGCAAAGAACACAACTGTTATTATCTTTGTAAAGACACTCCAAGCTGGGATGGCAAAGCCACATAACGGATGGATAGAATGGATCTGTAGCCTTCTGATCTCTGCTGGAGTATCAGGGCACCCATAAACCCAAAAGGAACCAAAACCCAAAAAGAAAAACGAAAAGGGAATTAAAAACAAAAGGAAGGACTTAAACAAAGCAAAACCGAAAATAAACAGGAAAGAAAAAAAAATACGTGCATTACTGCAGACTTTTTTCCCTTCCTGTTTCTGTGTTGTGTTATTTACATACACACAAATGAATTTCCGAAGCAGTTTCTTACAGATGGGTTCAAGTAATATCATTATTGGGTGTAGAATCAATAGGGCAGTGCATAGTACAAAGGTATAGAAAGTGCAAAGTTCCCTAGAGGCCCTTCCCTCCCCTGGCTGTCCTCGCCGTTTTCTAACCATGCAAATCATTTTTAAAAAAGAGCTAAAATAAAGTTCTGTACAAATCACTTTTTATATATTTTGATTTTTTTTTTACCATTGTAACTAATTACAAAATTATACATAACTACACATACATAGGTAAATAATAGCACCGTACTGGTTATGATGATGAAAATAACTGGAAACTCGAAAGCTTGTGGTAATGGCAGATAAAGATGTTTTACCTGGGAAATTAAAACTTGAATGGTTGTAGAGAAAAGCACAGAGTGGAATGCACATCAATGACAGTAAGGGAGTTAGTTCTAGGAACAGCTCCTGAACAGTAAGATTCCCGCAATAGTCTCCGCCTCGTTCGTCTATGGTATGCATCCCACTCATTTTCTTCTTCTGATTATCGTCATCTTTCCCTTTGCCAAATGGGCAGTTTTTGTTTCAGGGAGAGAAGCTGCTCATTGGCCAATCATTCTGGTGTGCAATGCTCCATCAGATTCTACATGTCCAACAAGGCATGTCTGGATGATGCAATGTCTGTCTGACCCCCTTTGTTTAACTAAAAGAAAATTATAGCACTGAGTAATCTGGCACTTGGATAAATCTCCAAAAAGATACAAACGAAAAGAAAATGATAACAGACCCACATAGTGCACATTCTTCTCTGGTTCTGATGTAGGTTAGAGAGTCTCATTCTGAGGTAGCCTTCTAGATACTTTTTTTTAAGTATTATATATATTTTCTTTTTTTTCTTTTTCTTTGTTTTTTACAAAAGTGCTCAAATACAATGCTTGCAAGTGTTTGGTCTCTTGGATTTCATTCTGCTAGCAATGGGAAAATGTGGAAAACAAAAATCCTTCCATGCAGAACATCCATGAAGCTAAAATTAAACCAAAGCAGTATACTCATACCAAAACTCTTTAAGAGTTCCTTGGATATTTTGAGGATTATTTAAAATCATGTAAAATGTGGCAAACTCATGCCATCATCCATGGCTTCCTATAGAATGTTGGAAGAATTGGGGGTAAGATATATATATATATATATATATATATATATATATTTCCCCTTTTAGAAAAATTCTAATGGAATATCAAATATATTCCAAAGTTGCCAATGATATTTGTTACTAAAATAAGTTTGGTGCAGTTACTGCATGTTCCAGAGCAGATTTGGAAGGGAATATAAATAAAACAAGTAGCTTTTTCTGATGTTGATGATTATAAAAGGAAGAAGGGCCCTGATTATCCAAGTGCTTTGGGCTGGTACAATCACTAACATCCCCGACTTGGCTGAAAACTAGGAATGCATATTATTCAAAGAGTTTTTGTACATGTGGTAAACAGATAATGCTTTAATAGAAAGAGTAACGGATACGAACAGTGAATGGAAATACGAACCAAAAGCTAAAAAGAAATGCTATTAAAATAGGCATCAATTATAAGGCACTCTAAATGCAAAACTAAAACCAAAACGAAACAAGGTACAGCACTTCCCAGGAATGCTGTATGCCACAAAATGTTTCTGACTGAACAGAGTAACATGAATTTGGCTTTGCCCCTGTTACATATCATAAATGCAAATTTCATAGCACATACTATAGACAATATACGATTGAATACACTTTTTTTAAACAACTCGATAGCTGATATATTACAACATTCTCCCCTCCTAAAGGGATATGCACTGACCTTTCCCACATGCACACCTCTTAGCTATTTAATAATTTTTATTGCACTAGAGTGTTAGAAATATTGAACTTTGTTGGAAGCCTGACAAAACAGAATTTGTGAATATGATTGGGTAGGTGGGGGGAGATTGGGTAGGAAATTAGGGGGTGAGGTTTGACAATCACTGATGTGCATTCCTCATTTCCCTTTAAAAAATTAAAGTTTTGTGATATTAAGAAATACCAATATGTCAAAAAATTAAGAATAAATGGAAAGAGATGTTTACAATAGCTTTTCTACATTTAAAAAAACTAAATCATGGAAGAACTGACTGATAGCTATATCTATTTTTTGTGTGGACACACTGTCTATATATACATAGACACCCTTGTAAAATTTGGATATATATGTATATATGTTAGCAGCAACTTTATACTTTGCGCCTCCCTGTTGATTCCAAAAACAAAACAAAATAATAATTAATTATCTTTGATAATTTGAAGAGAATGGGTACTTTCTCACCAATCAAAACTGAACAGAAGTGTAAAATTAATATATCTGACGAGACTGATACTGTAGATTGAGTATTGCACAAAAATGTGCAAATTTTCAAATTATTTGATATTTCTACAGCAAGATATTACAGATAACAGTTCTACAGCTTAAAAAAACCTACGATTTGGAAATAAAAAATGAAGAGTTATGTAACTTTTAAAATTCACTTTATCGAATGATACATTTTGTTAAAAAAAAGTTTACACAGTTAGAAATGAAGCACAGGTCAGCAGTATCTTTACAATACTAAAAAACTAAATCAAGGACTTTCTTTTTAAACATTCCCCCCTCCCTTTTCCCCTAAAATGTTATTATGAGCAGTATGGTGGGAAGGGGTGATGTCAAAGCAGAGTCCATTTCGCTGTGAGAAGCCACACCAGCACACATCTTGGGCTGAATTGCAGCATTCTGGCAATTTCTCCTTGCACCTTTCAAACAATCCTGAATAAGATGGTGGTTCTTTGCTGTGATTTCTTCTTCCCTTGATTTTGAATCCTTGAGGTATCTGTAAATGAAATCCTTCAGATGCCTCATCAGTCAGGATTCTCTTCATTATTTTTCAGGTTAGATTATTAAACTGTGAATTCTTGGTCCACCTGGAATAATTTGTTTTTAATTTGTTTTGTGTGTAATAGTCCCACTAAGTAGTTGTTAGCTAGAAGTTAAGAAGGACTTCTCAAGTGCCCTGTATGGCTCAGAAGAGACTCCATGGATACTGAAGGGCTTGTGGTAAAAATCCAGAATGGGTCAGGGGTTTCTACGTTGCATAGTGATCAAAGCTGCCCAGGTACTCTAGTGCGGCTCGATAGCAAAACTGATACTGATCCTGCAGGAGACAACGAATGGGGAGAAACAAAGGAAGGGACCATGAGCATATTTTAATAGAAAAATAAAAATCAACATTGGATAACAAAATTACATATATATGGGGCAAAAATCATACTTTTGTCAATTGATCTAATCCAATGACCAACTGGTTATAGTGAGCAAAGAAAAATTAGCCACATGGAGTGTTTATTAACTTTGTCAATCAATTTGACTAAAATGATCTCCCAGTTCCAAGCAGTGGCAGGTCAAGTGAACACTGCCTTCCCAGATAAGTGTTTTCCAAGTAGTATCAAACAATGACCACCAATTGAGCACATAACACTTCTTACATGCCTTATAAACAGATAATGATGAAAGTCATCCTTTACAATTATCTGCTGATTTGTGATAATGAATTCTCAGTTTAAATATATGAGAGGCTGATACACAAACTGTCCTGAGAAAAATCTGAATTTACTTATCTTCTGAGCTACTGCCAACAAAATTTGAATTTTTAAAAAATTATGTTTGGATAGTAGAGCTTGCAATGAGAATCACTCACAGTCATTTCAGCTACCTTTTGGCTGTCTCTCTCACTTATATATGATGTTCATATACAGCCAGAAGGTAGCTGGTGCAGCACACCAGGCACACAAATCCATTTACACAGGGCACTGGACTTCCAAGCTTTTCATCCCTGAAAATGGCTTCACAAGATTGGCTGCCCACATCAAAAAATACCTGTGAATTCGGCCCAATTCTGTGTGATTGCTAGCTGTCTGTTATAGAAAGGCACACACTAAAATAAAACAGTATGAAACATGGCTTTTTTCAGAAAACGAAGAACACTATCATATTGGAATAAATGGAAGCATTGTTGGAGAGATGGAAAAATTACAATTTACAGATCTCTACAGGGATGAGAAAAAGTAGGATTTTCCCCATAAAAGAAATCTATTTTCAGTGGCCAACCGGGCTGAAAGTAGATAGTTTCTATTTTGCTTAAATGTGCGTTTTTCTATAATAAAAATGGTAATGCAAAATAGATGGTGTTTACTTTCCTATCTTGTCACAGTCAGTTGCTTGGCTAAGTGTTCAGGCTTTTTAAATGTCCAATTTCCCTCTGTAACCCCCAAGACCCATTAAGTTTGTCAGGCTGACAGAATGTTTTGAGTATTGCAAGCCACACACTTGTACTACTTTGAAATCAGTCTGAAAGATACTGTGGATGACGAATTGAGGAACACATGTAAGTTGTATAATTTGGTGGCCTTTTGCAGAACATAAATTCTATCAGTAATATTATCTTTAGAAATGAATGCTCAATAGACCAGACTGGCTATATCATAAACTCTTATTAAGAGAAATATCCAAATTGCCATATTAATTATTGGAATAGGAAAGGAGGGGCTAATATAATATCTCTATGCTTATCCAGAATCAAAATGTTTTGAACGGCCATTGTTAAGACATGAAATATAGAACAGCTGATAACCTTTGTAGGCACACAGAGGGAGAATGGAGAAGTTAAATGGGCTGAGATTATTGTATGTACTAAGCATTATGCTTTCTCTCTCTCTATATATACTATAGGAATATGAATATAACGAATTTTATGAAATTGCCATTTTATTGGTCAAAAATGGTCCAGTAGTGAAATTTAACATAGCTCAATGTAACATATAATCGCAAGTAATTTCTATAGCAACACTAAAACACTGATAATCTCACCCCATTTAAAAAGGGGGAAAATGAGGTTCAAAATTATTAAACGGTTTGATGCTTTCCCCACAGTATTATGTGTGTGGTGTTGACAGAGTCTGGACTCCAGGAGGTCCAGGCTAGCAAAACGTAGGCTCTTGAGATGTGAAAAATGCAATGGATTTTCTCACCTCTGTCTGTACCATAGCTGGTCGTTGTGTTCTTAACATTTTGACGGTCTGGAAGATATCTACGACTCCTTCATATCTCATTCTTTCCAAAACAATGCTTAATGTTATGAAGACTCCAGTTCTTCCAACACCCGCGCTGCCACAATAACAAAGGCAATGTTACTGGGTGAGATGCTCACAGTCTTGGCACATTTGCTTGGGTGTGGACATACTTCTACCAGCTTCCACACTCCATATTTCTTTACAGCCATGTTCAGGAAAACGTGGTATCGCATTGACCAAATGGTTACTCTTGGGATACTGAGTTGTAACAGCATGTGATAACGAGGGTGAAGTAATTAGGAGTAAGTCTAATAAAAGGTCTTTTCAATGGGGATTTATACCATTTTAGAAAGACCAAGGAAACAACAAATGAAAAGAAGAAAGGGTGTAAATAACATATAGGTTTATATTATTCCTGGAGATTCTGTGATTTAGAACTTGCCTAGTTAATATTTTTAAAGTATGAAATAATTCAGAATAAGGTGAAGTGAATTTGGCATCTTCAACTTTTCTAGTACATTGTTCACATTTTACAGTTACTTAAAATACATATGCAATGCCCCATAACTTAAACGTATTTGTCTATAACTAGTCAAATGTTTACACTGGTTTTACTATGAGAAAAAGAGATGCTATAACAGGGTATATAGGTGATTTTCACTTAGTCTTCAGGAGGGTTTATGACTATCCTGTAAGTGTATGTACACATGAAGTAAATACTATGTTGTTTTCTTATTTCTTGAGACTTAGAACTTTCAACAGATTCTCACAGGGGTCTCTAATCTTTAAAAAAAAATGGTTAAGAGCCACTGATCTCTAAACTTATCTACTATTTTTACATGATCAGCAACTAAAACCCCAGGATCCTTTCTACCACGTTAGAAAGTTTTTGAGTTTCTATTGTCTTCATTGTCTTAAGATAATTCCAGAATCTTCATGGTAGCAAGAAAGAAAACTAATTCATAGCTCTTCTGCACTTAAGTGGGAAAGCACTGGAAAGTTTAGGTAATGAGGGAAACAGTGAATAATGAAAAATCCGTACAGTTTTGGATCCTAATTAAACAGCATGTGTAACACTTGGGCACAGGCTGTAGAAAATAGATGGATTCATTTACTGGAGGATGTAGCTGACCGGCATATATAAATAGTGTGTCCCTTTATAAATGGGTTTCTACAGTCTAAACAGAAATGTTAAGTGAGGTTTGAAACTCCATGGGGAGTCAGTCTTTAAGAAGTGATTGAAGATGTCTAGCAGCAGTGAAGCCTTCTCTTAAGATGAAGCAGATGACCTTGAAGGTCCCTTTTAACCTTGAAAGTCTCCCTTAGTTGTGAGAAATTGAGATTTATTTTCTTTTTGTTGAATGGTCTAGGTACTCCAGAGTCTACCTTACCTTGATTAGATAACTTGAATGTAACAAAAACATTGGGTTTCTGTCTTTCTACTAAGTGTTTTCAAAAAAAGAACAGACATTGGACTTATAACTTTTAAATTTATTGATTTTATCATCTTAGTTTAATAAGTTACAAATAAGAAAAGTAGTATTTTCAGAACATTCCTAGATAAAATATATAGAAGTCTTTTATGTGTGTGTGTGTGTGTGTGTATATATATATATATATATATATATATATGATGTATGCATCACAATTTCTTTAGCATTATACTACAGGAATATTAAAATTATTTTATGACAAAAACACTAAGAACAGGCACACATAACATTTATGTACCTATACATATAAGGATGCTTAAAGGTAAGAAGATGTATTAAATTAAAGATACTATTTTCCTGAGAGGTTATTTTAGAAAAGTTTAAAATAGCATTTGGGCAAATTAAAAGAAATATCCAGGTAATTCAATCCCAATATATACCATCTACTTTGTCTAAATACAGGCATACACTGTTTTATTTCGCTATGCTTTATTGAGTTTTGCAGATATTTTGTTAACAAATTGAATGTCTATGTCAATCTTGCATTGAGCAAGTATATTGGTGCCATTTTTCCACCAGCACATACTCAGTTTGTGTCTCTGTGTAGCATTTTTGTCATTTTTGCAATATTTCAAATTTTTTCATACTATTGTATCTGTTAGTGATCTGTGGTCGCTGATCTTTGATGTTACTACTGCAACTGGTTTGGGGTGCCATGAACCATGACCATAAGACACCGAACGCTTAATTGATAAATGTGTGTGTTATGACTGCTCCACCAAGCAGCAGTCTCCCCATCTGTCTTTTTCTCCTCAGGCTTCCCTATTTCTTGAGACACAACAATACTGAAATTAGGCTAGTTAGTAACCCTACAATGGCCTCTAAGTGTTCAAGTGAAAAGGAGAGTTATCTAACTTTAAATCACAAGCTAGAAATAATTAAGTATAAAGCCCAGGTATGCTGAAAGCTAGGCCTCTTGCACCAAACAGCCTAGTTGTGAATGCAGAGTTCCTGAAGGAAATTAAAAGTGCTACTCCAGTGAACACATGAATGATAAGGAAAGTGGAACAGCTTTACTGCTGATAAGAAGAAAGTTTTAAAGGTCTGGATAGACGATCAAACCATTTACAACATTCCCTTAAATCAAAGCCTAGGCCAGAGCAAGGCCCTAACTTTCTTCAATTCTATGAAGGCTGAGAGGTAAGGAGGCTGCAGAAGAAAAGTTTGAAGTTAGCAGAGGTTGGCTTACGAGGTTTAAGGAAGGAAGCCAACCCCATAACATAAAAATGTAAGGTGAAGCAACAAGGGCTGTTGCAGAAGCTGTAGCAAGTTATTCAGAAGATCTAGCTAAGATCACTGATGAATGTGGCTACATTAAAAAACAGATCTTCAGTGTAGACAAACATCATTATATTGGAAGAAGTTGTCATCTAAGACTTTGATAGCTACAGAGAAGGCGCCAATGTCTGATTTCAGAACTTCAAAGAACAGGCTGACTTGTTAGGGACTCATGCAGCTGGTGACATTAAGCTGAAGCCAAAGCTCATTTACCATTTCGAAAATCCTAGGGCTCTGAAGAATTACACTAAATACGCTCAAGTGAAAGGAAGAGTTAAACATCTCTCACTTTAAGTCAAAAGCTTGAAAGAATCAAGTTTTAGTAAGGAAGGCCCACCGAACATCAAGACAGGCTGAAAGCTCAACCTCTTGTATAGCCCAGTTCTAGAAATGGAACAAGAAAGCATGGATGACAACACATCTGTTTACAGCATGGTTTACTGAATATTTTAAGGCCACTCTTGAGACCTACTGTGCAGAATAAAAGATTCTTTTCAAGATAATACTGCTCATTGACAACATATCTTGTCACCCAAGAGCTCTGATGGAATGTACAAGGAGATTAATGTTTTCATGCCAGTGAATACAATATTCATTCTGCAGCCCAATGGACCAAGGAGGAATTTCAACTTTCAAGTTTTATTATTTAAGAACTACATTTTATAAGGCTATACATTCTATAGATAGTGATTCTCTGGTAGGTCTGGGCAAAGTAAATTGAACATTTCCTGGAAATAATTCACCATTCTATGCCATTAAAAACATTTGTGATTCATGGGAGAAGATCAAATTATCAACATTAACAGGAGTTTGGAAGAAGTTGACCCTGATCATCATGGATGACTTTGAGGGGTTCAAGACTTCAGTGAAGGAAGAAATTGCAAAAATGGTGGAATAGCAAGATAACTAGAACTAGAAGTGGAGCCAGGAGATGTGACTGAATTGCTGCCATCTCATGATAAAACCTGAATACATGAGGAGTTGCTTCTTATGGATGAGCAAAGAAAATGGTTTCTCAAGATGGAATGTACTCATGAAGATGCTGTGAACACTGTGGAAATGACAAAAGATTTAGAATAGTACATAAACAAAGTTAATCGAAAAGCAGCAAGTTTGCAGAGGAATGACTCCAATTTTGAAAGAAGTTCTACTGGGAGTAAAATGCTATCAAGCAACATTGCATGGTGCAGAGAAGGCTCTTGATAGAGAGTTACTTGATGCGCCAAACTTCATTATTATCTTCTTTTACGAAATTGCTACAGCCACCTCACCCTTCAGAAACCACCACCCATTGATTAGTCAGCAGCCATCAATGTCGAGGCAAGACCCTCTACCAGCAGAAAGATTACAACTTACCAGAGGCTGAGATGATGGTTAGCATTTTTTTAAGTTCTCGGGTAGATGAGAAAAATGTGCTGGTTTGTTACATAGGTATACATGTGCCATAGTGGTTTACAACACCCATGAACCCACATCTACATTAGGTATTTCTTCTGGTGCTATCCCTCCCCTCAGCCCCCTACCCCGTGAAAGGCCCTGGTGTGTGATGTTTGTTTCCCTGTATCCACGTGTTCTCACTGTTCAACTCCCACTTATGAGTGAGAACATGTGGTGTTTGGTTTTCTGTTCCTGTGTTACTTTGCTGAGAATGATGGTTTACCAGTTTCATCCATGTGCCTGCAAAGGACATGAACTCATCCTTTTTTATGGCTGCATAGTATTCCATGGTATATACGTGCCACATTTACTTTATCATTGATGAGCATTTGGGTTGGTCCCAAGTCTTTACTATTGTGAGCAGTGTTACATTAACATATGTGTGCATGTGTCTTTATAGTAGAATGATTTATAATCCTTTGGGTATGTATTCAGTAATGGGATTGCTGGGTCAAATGGTATTTCTGGTTCTAGATCCTTGAGGAATCACTAAACTATCTTCCACAATGGTTGAACTAATTTACACTCCCACTAACAAACAGTGTAAAAGGGTTCCTATTTCTCCACATTCTCCACATACTCCCCAGCAACTGTTGTTTCCTGAATTTTTAATGATCGCCATTCTAACTGGCTAAGATAGTATCTCATTGTGGTTTTGATTTGCATTTCTCTAATGACCAGTGATGGTGAGCAGTTTTTCATGTTTGTTGGCCGCATAAATGTCTTCTTTTGAGAAGTGTCTGTTCATATCCTTTGCCTACTTGTCGATGGGGTTGTTTTTTTTCTTGTAAATTTGTTTAAGCTCTTTGTAGATTCTGGATGTTAGCCCTTTATCAGATGGATAGATTGCAAACATTTCTTCCCATTTTGTAGGTTGCCTGTTCACTCTGATGGTAGTTTTTGGCTCTGCAGAAGCTCTTTAATTAGATCCCATTTGTCAATTTTGGCTTTAGTTGCCATTGCTTTTGGTGTTTTAGTCCTGAAGTCTTTGTCTATGCCTATGTCCTGAATGGTACTGCTTAGATTTTCTTCTAGGGTTTTTATGGTTTTAGGTCATAGGTTTAAGTCTTTAATCCATCTTGAGTTAATTTTTGTATAAGGTGTAAGGAAGGATCCAGTTTCAGTTTTCTGCATATGGCTAGCCAGTTTTCCCAACACCATTTCTTAAATAGAGAAGCCTTTCTCCATTGTTTTTCCTCAGGTTTGTCAAAGATCAGATGGTTGCAGATGTGTGGCGTTATTTATAAGACCTCTGTTCTGTTCCATTGGTCTGTATATCTGTTTTAGTAGCAGTACCATGCCATTTTGGTTACTGCAGGCTTGTAGTGTCCTTTGAAGTCAGGTAGCATGATGCCTCAAGCCTTGTTCTTTTTGCTTAGGATTGTCTTGGCTTTGTGGACTCTTTTTTGGCTCCACATCAAATTTAAAGTAGATTTTTTCCCATTTTGTGAAGAAAATCATTGATAGCTTGATAGGGATAGCATTGAATCTATAAATTACCTTGGGTAGGCAGTATGGCCATTTTCACGATATTGATTCTTCCTATCCATGAGCATGGAATGTTCTTCCATTTGTTTGTGTCCTCTTTTATTTCACTGGGCAGTGGTTTGTAGTTCTCCTTGAAGAGGTCCTTCACATCCCTTGTAAGTGGGTTCACATCCCTTGTAAGTTGGATTCCTAGGTATTTTATTCTTCTTGTAGCAATTATGAATGGGAGTACACTCATGATGTGGCTCTCTATTATTGGTGTATAGGAATGCTTATGATTCTTTGCACATTTATCTTGTATCCTGAGACTTTGCTGAAGTTGCTTATCAGCTTAAGGAGATTTGGGGCTGAGACAATGGGGTTTTCTAAAAATACAATCTTGTCATCTGCAAACAGAGACAATTTGACTTCCACTTTTCCTAATTGAATACCCTTTATTTCTTTCTCTTCTATGATTGCCCTGGCCAGAATTTCCAATGCTATGTTGAATAGGAGCCGTGAGAGAGGGCACCCTTGCCTTGTGCCAGTTTTCAAAGGGAGTGCTTCCAGTTTTTGCCCATTCGTTATGATAGTGGCTGTGGCTTTATCATAAATAGCTCTTCTTATTTTGAGATACGTTCCATCAATACCTAGCTTATTGAGAGTTTTTAGCACGAAGGGCTGTTGAATTTTGTCCAAGGCCTGTTCTGCATCTATTGAGTTAATCATGTGGTTTTTGTCATTGGTTCTGTTTATGTGATAGATTACGTTTATCGAGATCCATATGTTGAACCAGCCTTGCATCCCAGGGATGATGCCGACTTGATCATGGTGGATAAGCTTTTTGATGTGCTGCTGGATTTGGTTTGCCAGTATTTTACTGAGGATTTCTGCATCGACGTTCATCAGGGACATTGGCCTGAAATTTCTTTTTGGTATGTCTCTGCCAGGTTTTGGTATCAGGATGATGCTGGCCTCATAATATGAGTTAGGGAGCATTCCCTCTTTTTCTACTGTTTGGAAAAGTTTCAGAAGGAGTGCTACCAGCTCCTGTTTGTACCTCTGGGAGAATTCGGCCGTGAATCCGTCTGGTCCTGCACTTTTTTTGGTTGCTAGGCTATTAATTACTGCCTCAATTTCAGAACTTGTTATTGGTCTATGGAGGGTTTCGACTGCTTCCTGGTTTAGTTTTGGGAGAGTGTATGTGTCCAGGCAATTATCCATTTCTTCTAGATTTTCTACTTTATTTGCATAGAGGTGTTGATAGTACTCTCTGATGGTAGTTTGTAGTTCTGTGGAGTCGCAGGTGATTTCCCCTTTGTCTTTTTTTATTGTGTCTGTCTGAGTCTTCTGTCTTTTCTATCTATTTTGTTGATCTTTTCCAAAAGCCAACTCCTGGATTCATTGAGTTTTTGAAGGGTTTTCCATGTCTCTATCTCCTTCAGTTCTGTTCTGTTCTATTTCTTGTCTTCTGCTAGCTTTTGAATTTGTTTGCTCTTGTTTCTCTAGTTCTGTTAATTGTGATGTTAGGGTATCAAGTTTAGATCTCTCCTGCTTTCTCTTGTGGGCATTTAGTCCTGTAAATTTCTCTCTACACACTGCTTTAAGTGTGCCCCACAGATTCTGGTACGTTGTATCGTTGTTCTCATTGGTTCCAAAGAACATCTTTATTTCTGCCTTCATTTCATTATTTACCCAGTAGTCATTCAGGAGCAGGTTGTTCAGCTTCCCTGTCATTGTGTGGTTTTGGGTAAGTTTCTTAATCCTGGGTGAGTTATAATTTGATTGCACTGTGGTCTGAGAGACCGTTTGTTATGATTTCCCTTTTTTTTGCATTTGCTGAGGAGTGTTTTACTTCCAATTATGTGGTCAATTTTAGAATAAGTACGATGAAGTACGATGTGGTCCTGAGAAGAATGTACATTCTGTTGATTTGTAGACGTCTATTAGGTCTGCTTGGTCCAGAGTTGAGTTCAAGTTATGAACATCCTTGTTAATTTTCTGTCTCGTTGGGCTGTCTAATATTGATAGTAGGGTGTTAAAGTCTCCCACTATTACTGTGTACTGTGTGGGAATCCAAGTCTCTTTGTAGGGCTCTAAGGACTTGCTTTATGAATCTGGGTGCTCCAGTATAGTTAGGATAGTTATCCCTTCTTATTGCATTGATCCCTTTACCATTAATGATGTAATGCCCTTGTTTGTATGTTTAAAGTCTGTTTTATCAGAGTCTAGAATTGCATGCCCTGTTTTTTTTTTTTTTTTTTGCTTTCCATTTGCTTGGTAAATATTCCTCCATCCCTTTATGTTGAGCCTATGTGTGTCTCTGCATGTGAGATGGGTCTCCCCAATACAGCACACCAATGGGTCTTGACTCTTTGTCCCATTTGCCAATCTGTGTCTTTTAATTGGGGCATTTATCCTGTTTACATTTAAAGTTAATATTGTTACGTGTGAATCTGATCCTGTCATTATGATGCTAGCTGGTTATTTTGCCCATTGATTGATGCAGTTTCTTCATAGCGTCGATGGTCTTTACAATTTGGTATGTTTTTGCGGTGGCTGGTACCAGTTTTTCCTTTCCATATTTAGTGCTTCCTTCAGGAGCTCTTGTAAGGCAGGCCTGGTGGTGACAAAATTTCTCAGCATTTGCTTGTCTGTAAAGGATTTTATTTCTCTTTCACTTATGAAACTTACATTGGCTGGATATGAAATTCTGGGTTGAAAATTCTTCTCTTTAAGAATGTTGAATATTGGCCCCTACTCTCGTCTGGCCTGTAGGGTTGCTGCTGAGAGATCTGCTATTAGTCTGATGTGCTTCCTTTGTGGGCAAGCCAACCTTGGTGAATCTGATGATTATGTGTCTTGCGGTTGCTCTTCTTGAGGAATACCTTAGCGAAGGAGAGAATGGAATCAAGCTGGAGAAAACGCTTCAGGATATTATCCAGAAGAACTTCCCCAACCTAGCAAGACAGGCCAACATTCAAATTAAGGAAATACTGTGACCCCTACTTTCAGGTACACTAATGAAACGTAAATTTGGTCTTTTCACATAGTCCCATATTTCCTGGAGGCTTTGTTCATTTCTTTTCACTCTTTTTTCTCTAATCTTGTCTTCATGCTTTATTTCATTGAGTTGACCTTCAATCTCTGATATCCTTTCTTCCACTTGATTGATTCGGCTATTGATACTTGTGTATGCTTCATGAAGTTCTCGTGCTGTGTTTTTCAGCTCCATCAAGTCATTCTCGAAACTGGTTATTCTAGTTAGCAATTCCTCTAAGCTGTTTTTCAAAGTTCTTAGCTTCCTTGCATTGGGTTAGAACATGCTCCTTTAGCTTGGAAGAGTTTGTTTTTACCCACCTTCTGAAGCCTACATTTGTCAATTTGTCAAACTCATTCTCTGTCCAGTTCTGTTCCCTTGCTGGCGAGGAGTTGTGATCCTTAGGAGGAGGAGAGGCGTTTTGGTTTTTGGAATTTTCAGCCTTTTTGTGCTGGTTTTTCCCCATCTTTGTGGATTTATCTACCTTTGGCCTTTGATGTTGGTGACCTTCAGGTGGGGGTTTCTCTGGGTGGACGTGCTATTCCTTTCTGTTAGTTTCCTTCTAACAGGACTCTCTGCTGTTTTGCTGGAGGTCCACTCCAGACCCTGTTTGTCTGGGTATCACCAGCAGAGGCTGCAAAACAGCAAAGAAAGATTGCTGCCTATTTCTTCCTCTGGAAGCTTCGTCCCAGAGGGGTACCTGCCAGGTGCCAGCCAGTGCTCTCCTGTATGAGGCGGTATCTGTCAGCCCCCACTGGGAAGTGTCTCCCAGTCAGGATACATGGGGGGTCAGGGACCCACTTGAGTAGAGAGTCTGTGCCTTATCAATCAGAGCTGAGCACTGCACCAGGACAAGAGATGCTCTCTTCAGAGCAGCCAGGTGGGGACTGCTAAGTAAGTCTGCTGAAGCTGCGCCCACAACTGCCCCTTCCCCCAGGTGCTCTGTCCCAGTGAGATGGGGGTTTTATCTGTAAGTCCATGACTGGGGCTGCTGTCTTTTTTTCAGAGATGCCCCACCCAGAGAGGAGTAATCTAATCTAGAGGGGCAGTCGGCCTTGCTGAGCTGTGGTGGACTCAGCCCAGTTCGAACTTCCTGGCGGCTTTGTTTACACTGTGAGGGGAAAACAGCCTACTCAAGCCTCAGCAATGGCACACGCCCTTCCCCTCACCCAGCTCGAGTGTCCCAGGTAGACAGACCTCTCAGACTGCTGTGCTAGCAGTGAGATTTTCAAGCCAGTGGATCTCAGCTTGCTGGGCTCTGTAGGGGTAGGACCTGCCAAACCAGGCACCACTGGAGGGAATCTCCTGGCTTACCAGTTGCAAAGACTGTGAGAGAAGCGCAGTATCTGGGCCTGAGTGTACGGGTGTGGTACAGTCTCTCACGGCTTCCCTTGGTTAGGAAAGGGAAATCCCCTGACCCCCTGTGCTTCGGCTCACCCTCTGTGGGCTGCACCTACTGTCCAACCAGTCCCAATGAGATGAAATGGGAAATGCAGAAATCACGGGCCTTCTGTGTCAATCTCACTGGGAGCAGCAGACCAGAGCTGTTCCTATTTGGCCATCTTTCCAGCTCTCCTTGACGGTTAGTATTATTTCCTACATGCTCTTTGGTTGGTTTGCAAAGGATGCTTAATAACTCATTAGAAAGAAAATGTACATAAAGGTTTGCTTCTCATAACATGCCTGAGAAACAAAGGACGCTAGAAAGGACTTCTGTAAACATCAGCTAAGATAACTGAGGTCCAGAGAAACTTCATTATCACAGAGCCAAATAACAGAATTGAGACTGGAACACAGAGGTATCTTGGCCCAAGTCTAATATTTGTCCTGTTTTGAGATCCTGCTTTCTATGTCATTAAGAACTATAGTTTTCTTTGATGTGCTGAAGCAAAATATATTTTTTAATAAACTCTCAAGAGTTTCACCATAAAAAGATTAGCAATTTAGATGTCAAGTTGCTAGAATCCTAAAATATATTTATTAGTTTAAATACAATTAGGTAGTGAATTCCTTTTGTTAGAAGGTTTTTGCACAGCAACTTCCAAAAACACTAAATTTACGGTGAATGTCTGAACCATTTACTTGCTGTTTCTATTAACTTCAGTGACTTGAGTTACAAAATGCTCTAGAAACTATTGAAGATAATTAACTTGAAGGTACTTCATTTTCTGATATAGCAACAATTTTCAAGCAAATTGCATTTTTAACTGAGGTACCATACTAAGCACTTATTGACTGGCAGGAATTAGTATTGTCATTAAGGTTTGATAGCTATTCATGAGTTTTTCACAAAGACAAACACAGGAGAAAGATAGTTATCAGTGCATTGCTAAGAAAGCAAAAGCAAAAGCAAATATGAAATGATTAACACAACAAGTTACTAGGGGAGGTACCAACGATTCCTATTAAGGTAAAATTGGTAATCTAGTTTGTCTAATAGGAAGCAAATTTTGGGGATAAACGTTTTTCCTCTGATTATTTTCACTTTGTGAAAAGAGAAATCAAACCTGCTTTAAGTTTCATAATACATTTCCAAGAATAATATTTCAAATAAGCAAACTTACACAAAAAGTGTGTACCACGAAGAACCACCAACACTTATTTTCACAGCTATGATCACTGCTTTAATCACAAATGGAAACTTACCATTCTTGAATTGTAACTTACCTGCAGTGGACCGAAATGGGTCCATCTTGGCCAAACTGCTCTTTTGTTTTATGGACTTGGCCGATGAAGTCAATAAATCCTTCTCCGGACTTTGGCACTCCTTGCTCTGGCCAGTCAGTGAACTGGAACTGCCTTACTGTTCGGGACTGGCCGTCCTTTAGAAGGAAAGCCACATACCCGGCCACAAAGGAAGACGCCAGGAGGATTCAGCAAGCGCACAGACCACAAGAGCGGTCATTTTTATTTCCCAAAAACAAAAAGGGTAGAAAAAGTTAGGAACATGTTTAACTAGAAACTTAGTGCATCTGCTATGAATATTGTCCACACTCACATACCTTTAAATCACAAATTTATTTACTCTCGCAGTGCCCAGTTACAAACCTGGTTCTCGTTAGTAAATAGCCACATAGTTCCCCTATTAGCAAATGCTTCTGAGACCCAAAGTTTGGGTTCATAACCATTGATCATGTCTGCGTTCTTTCCAAAAAGGAACAGACATACTCCATTTTAAAAATTTCAGAAACTTATCACTTTGTAATATTGAAACAAGAACCCAGGCATGGCATCCAGACCAGAGCTTTTGCAGTTGTCATGATAACTTCACATCTGCTGTGCTGGCGTATTTCTAACATTGTCAAATGACAAATGGTGACATTTCAAGGATCTGACACAAACCCAGTAGTTGCTGTTAACCTGGATGCCCCCCATGTCTGAGAGGAATACAATTTCTAGCCATGGCAGGGGACATAGCATGAACCATGTGACTGTGCTGTTACATGGGAAATAAAGCAGCCCTCAAGGATACCAAGGACTACTAGCAAACAAATGCCCCTTTCTGAAACAGAGCTCTCCCTGGCTGAGCACAGGAATTAACAGTCTGTGAGGGACTTTAACATAGATACACCAAAAGGTAGGAGAAAAAAAAAAAGCCAGATGCAAGAGCAGTTTTTCTTTTTCAGAGTGATTAGGTAAAACTGCTCTGACTCATAAAGTACATCTGGGTTGAAAAGAAGACACTAAGGCGTTTCTGATTCCTTGTGGAATTTTAAGGTGTTTCTAGAAGCACAAGAAAAGTGGAAAGGAACCTCTGTTTATAGAAGCAGGAATGATACACTGCCCATCAACCTTCTCCCCTGACTCATTAGCGGACAGAAATAATAATCCAAGCTTAGAGAGACTGAACTCATTTGAAGAGGTCCTACTCCTAAATGGTCTCTTCTCATTAAAGAGGCTTCAACTTCTTCCTCCTTTCCATCTTTGTTAACACAGGTTTCAGATCTATGTGTGCATGTTCCCAAGGTTCTGGGTAAGTGAACAGGGACTCAATATTTATCATTGCTCATATTGAGAAGAGAAAGGATCTCAACGTGAGATGAGCACTCATCACCTTGCTTGGTGGTTTTCACAGGTACATGCCAGATTCCTGACTGACGTTATTGGAGGATGGAGGTCAAACAGGAAGATGACACCAAGTGTGTGGGAATCCTGAGAAACAGCGAAAACTACTTGGACCCCTAAGTACCTTAATGGTGGTTACCATGGAAGCATGATTTATTCCCCTCTGTCTCTGGAAAAGATTTGGAAAGCACAGGAAGGAGACTCAGAGGCTAGGTAATACAGATTTATTCTCCTCTGAATGTCCTGGGGATTTCATTTCTGACTCATGTGTACAAATTCCTTCTATTTGGAGGAAAGACTGCCTGACTTTCTTTAAAGGTTATCTGTTTAACAATACTGTAATTTTCAACCCAGAATTGCATATCCAGCCAAACTAAGCTTCATAAGCAAGGGAGAGACAGACAAGCAAATGCTGAAGGATTTTTGTCACCACCAGGCCTGCCTTACAAGAACTCCTGAAGGAAGCACTAAATATGGAAAGGAAAAACTGGTACCAGCCACTGCAAAAACATACCAAATTGTAAAGAGCATTGACACTATAAAGAAAATGCATCAAATTAACAGGCAAAGTAACCAGCTAGCATCATAATGACAGGATCAAATTCACACATAACAATATTAACCTTCAATGTAAATGGGATACATGCCCCCAATTAAAAGACACAGATTGGCAAGATAAAGAGTCAAGACACATCAGTGTCCTAGATTGAGGAGACACACATAGGCTCAACATAAAAGGACGGAGGAAGATCTACCCATCAAATGGAAAGCAAAAAAAAAGCAAGGGTTGCAATCCTAGTCTTTGATAAAACTGACTTTAAACCAGCAGAGATCAAAAGAGACAAAGAAGGCCATTACAAAACAGCAAAGGGATCAATGAAATAAGAAGAGTTAACTATCTATCTAAATATATGTGACCCCAATAGAGGAGCACCCAGATTCATAAAGCAAGTCCTTAGAGCCCTACAAAGAGACTTAGACGCCCACACAATAATAGTGGGAGACGTGAACATCCCATTGTCAACAGATCAATGAGACAGAAAATTAGCAAGGACATTCATGACTTGAATTCAGCTCTGGACTAAGCAGACCTAACAGACATCTACAGAACTCTCCATCCCAAATCAACAGAATATACATTCTTCTCAGCACCACACTGCACTTATTCTAAAACTGACCACATCATTGGAAGTAAAACAAACACTCCTCAGCAAATGCAAAAAAATGGAAATCATAACGAATGGTCTCTCAGACCACAAGGCAATCAAATTAGAACTCACTCAGGATTAAGAAACTCACTCAAACTCACTCAGGATTAAGAAACTCACTCAAAAACCACAAAACTACATGGGAGCTGAACAAGCTGCTCCTGAATGACTACTGGGTAAATAAGGAAATGAAGGCAGAAATAAAGATGTTCTTTGAAACCAATGAGAGCAAAGACGCAATGTACCAGAATCTCTGGGACACATTTAAAGCAGTGTGTAGAGAGAAATTTATAGCACTAAATGCCCACAAGAGAAAGCAGGAGCGATCTAAACTTGACACCCTAACATCACAATTAACAGAACTAGAGAAGCAAGAGCAAACAAATTCAAAAGCTAGCAGAAGACAAGAAATAGAACAGAACAGAACTGAAGGAGATAGAGACATGGAAAACCCTTCAAAAACTCAATGAATCCAGGAGTTGGCTTTTGGAAAAGATCAACAAAATAGATAGAAAAGACAGAAGACTCAGACAGACACAATAAAAAAAGACAAAGGGGAAATCACCTGCGACTCCACAGAACTACAAACTACCATCAGAGAGTACTATCAACACCTCTATGCAAATAAAGTAGAAAATCTAGAAGAAATGGATAATTGCCTGGACACATACACTCTCCCAAAACTAAACCAGGAAGCAGTCGAAACCCTCCATAGACCAATAACAAGTTCTGAAATTGAGGCAGTAATTAATAGCCTAGCAACCAAAAAAAGTGCAGGACCAGACGGATTCACGGCCGAATTCTCCCAGAGGTACAAACAGGAGCTGGTAGCACTCCTTCTGAAACTTTTCCAAACAGTAGAAAAAGAGGGAATGCTCCCTAACTCATATTATGAGGCCAGCATCATCCTGATACCAAAACCTGGCAGAGACATACCAAAAAGAAATTTCAGGCCAATGTCCCTGATGAACGTCGATGCAGAAATCCTCAGTAAAATACTGGCAAACCAAATCCAGCAGCACATCAAAAAGCTTATCCACCATGATCAAGTCGGCATCATCCCTGGGATGCAAGGCTGGTTCAACATATGGATCTCGATAAACGTAATCTATCACACAAACAGAACCAATGACAAAAACCACATGATTAACTCAATAGATGCAGAACAGGCCTTGGACAAAATTCAACAGCCCTTCGTGCTAAAAACTCTCAATAAGCTAGGTATTGATGGAACGTATCTCAAAATAAGAAGAGCTATTTATGATAAAGCCACAGCCACTATCATAACGAATGGGCAAAAACTGGAAGCACTCCCTTTGAAAACTGGCACAAGGCAAGGGTGCCCTCTCTCACGGCTCTTATTCAACACAGCACTGGAAGTTCTGGCCAGGGCAATCAGGCAAGAGAAAGAAATAAAGGACATTCAAATAGGAAGAGAGAAAGTCAAATTGTCCCTGTTTGTAGATGACCGAATTGTATATTTGGAAAACCCCATCGTCTCAGCCCAAAATCTCCTCAGGCTGATAAGCAACTTCAGCAAAATCTCAGCAATCACAAGCATTCCTATACACAAATAATATAGAGCCAAATCATATACACCAATAATAGAGAGCAAAATCACGAGTGAACTCCCATTCACAATTGCTACAAAGAGAATAAAATACCTGGGAATACAACTTACAAGGGATGTGAAGGACCACTGCTCAAGGAAATAGAAAATACAAACAAATGGAAAAATATCCCATGCTCATGGATAGGAAGAATCAATATTAATATTATGAAAATGGCCATTGTGCCCAAAGTAACGTATAGATTCAATGCTATCCCTATCAAGTTACCATTGACTTTCTTCACAGAATGGGAAAAATCTACTTTAAATTTGATGTGGCACCAATAAGCCCCCAAAGTCAAGACAATCCTATGCAAAAAGAACAAGGCTTGAGGCATCATGCTACCTGACTTCAAAGGACACTACAAGCCTACAGTAACCAAACCAGCATGGTACTGCTACCAAAACAGATATACAGACCAATGGAACTAAACAGAGGTCTCATAAATAACACCACACATCTGCAACCATCTGATCTTTGACAAACCTGAGGAAAAACAATGGGGAAAGGCTTCTCTATTTAAGAAATACTGTTGGGAAAATTGGTTAGCCATATGCAGAAAACTGAAACTGGATCCTTACCTTATACAAAAATTAACTCAAGATGGATTAAAGACTTAAACCTAAGACCTAAAACCATAAAAACTCTAGAAGAAAACCCAGGCAGTACCATTCAGGACACAGGCATAGACAAAGACTTCAGGACTAAAACACCAAAAGCAATGGCAACTGAAGCCAAAATTGACAAATGAGATCTAATTAAAGAGCTTCTGCGCAGCAAAAGAAACTATCATCAAAGTGGACAGGCAATCTATAGAATGGGAGAAAATTTTCCTAATCTATCCATCTGACAAAGGGCTAACATCCAGAATCTACAAAGAAGTTATATTTACAAGAAAAAAACAACCCCATCGACAAGTAGGCAAATGATACGAACAGACACTTCTCAAAAGAAGACATTTATGTGGCTGACAAACATATGAAAAACTGCTCACCATCACTGGTCATTAGAGAAATGCAAATGAAAACCACAATGAGATACCATCTTACACCAATTAGAATGGTGATCATTAAAAAGTCAGGAAACAACAGATGCTGGAAAGGATGTGGAGATATAGGAACACTTTACACTGTTGGTGGGAGTGTAAATTAGTTCAACCATTGTGGAAGACAGTTTGGTGATTCCTCAAGGATCTAGAACCAGAAATATCATTTGACCCAGCAATCCCATTACTGAGTATATACCCAAAGGATTATAAATCATTCTACTATAAAAACACATGCACACTATGTTAATGTAGCATTGCTCACAATAGCAAAAACTTGGGATCAACCCAAATGTCCATCACTGATGGACTGGATAAAGAAAATGTGGCATATATATACCATAGAATACTAGGGTGAGTATTTCAGAAAAAAGGATGAGTTCATGTCCTTTGCAGGGACATGGATGAAGCTGGAAACCATCATTCTTAGCAAAGTAACACAGGAACAGAAAACTAAATGCTGCACTCAAAAGTGGGAGTTGAACAATGAGAACACACAGACACGGGGAGGGGAACGTCACACGCTGGGGCCTTTTGCGGGGTTGGAGGGCTTGGGGAATGACAGCATTAGGAGAAATACCTAATGTAGATGATGGTTGCTGGTGTACCAAACCACCGTGGCACATATATACTTATGTAAAAACCTGCACATTCTGCACACATATCCCATAACTTAAAGTATTATTTTTTTAAAAAAAGGAAGGGACCAAAAACATACTCTATTTTGCTTCCTAAACTGCGAAGTTGAGATGACAAACACTCCAGGAGCACAAACAGCAAGTGTGGTCGCTAAGAAAATTATACAATCACAGGGAGACTTAACAAAAACGGTGAGCAATTTCTGGTTTCAATCTTCTTGTGTTTATTGTGATCAGATTTAAGTTGGGCATGTGTGGAATAGGAAAGGTGTCTCTGCCATTGGTGGGGCCTGGTCTTTTTTCTTTATCACCAGGAATAGTTGGTGAGTTTACTCAAAATGCACTTTCTATTTTCACTCACATACCTAACTTCAAATTCTGAAAGAGTATTGTTTCTTTGTTTTTTTAAACAATGGGGCAGGTCACACTCAAGACCTAGAAATTTAACTGCTGCCTTGAATACAGTCACCTTCGGAATAGTTAATACAACTTTCTGGGATTAACAGGTCGGTCACCTAGGCCAACCCTCCTGCTAACCAATTTCTCTGTCACTTAAGGTCAACAGCCAGGGCCAGGCTTTGGGGATTAGCAGACAATCTCCAAACATAAATTTGGAGAAAGCTGCTTTCCAGAAAAAACAATGGATCAACTAAATAGATCTACCCTAGAGTTTTATTCAACCCACCCACTATGACAGTTCCAAACACAAGGCAGGTTTTTGAATTGACCTGTTCTCCCTTAAGATGTGTTTGTAATTATAGGTTGAAAGTGGCCAAAGGCAAAGATATTAGAGTTTATGCATAGAACATCTTATATCACGGCTGAACCTTGGACTCAACAATCCAGATAAGAAATGCAGAATGAAAATTAGCCAACAAGGGTCATGGGAGCACAGCTCTCATGGACAGACACATTAGCACACTGAGGAATAAGCCATGCCAGGAATCAAATTAGAATGTGCAAAGCTTGTCAGATTTTTCCAAAGAATGCCATTTGCTCTGCAGTTTTAAAATCATACCAAATTAACCTCTGGGTCCATATGACCTAAAGGGCTTTGCAAAACAACAACATATTTACAGCCTCAAGTAATGAAGAAGTCAAAAAAGCTCCAGAGAGAATGAGCTGAGAAGGTGAATGTAAGCACAGCCAACCAATCAGTAAAAACTTCCCAGCACAAACACTCACCAAGTGCATCCCCAAGGTTGAGCTGCCAGATGTTATGTTTGAATGAAAGCCAAACTAAGGTTTGGGAGAAAGCTTGCCAGACAGAGGAAAAGTTACTCTCACATACTTAAAAAAAAATGTTCTCCAGAATGAGTGATTTCTCTTTGGGACGACAGTCAAATGCTTCTCCCAGAGAGAGAGGTATCTTAGACTACTTTTCAGCTAATGGTTAAGAGTTGAAGACTGTGCCAACTTACCCTGGCATCTGTGACCTTGAATTCCCTTAGGATATACTGTGGCATGTTGTACTCAGCCATGGGATCTACAACAAAGTACTGGTATCTTGCAGACCGTTCTGCTGGCCAGTATTGGTGACATTTCTCCTAAAAGGAGAGAAGATTAATGTTAAACTAGGCAAAGTATAAAGAACATTTTGTCTGTCTGACTATCTAATTTCCTTATCCCATGAATAAAAATTCAAGGCAATTTCAATTGCATATGACTCACTTTGTATTTGAAACCATGAGCTCCCTTCATAGGGAAACCCTTTGGTTCAGTATTTGCCCATGGGATCCAGCACAGTACCTGGCAGATAGTAGCTGCTTAATATACACGAGTTGAATTGAATACTTTGATAGGGTAAGCATCTTCACACCTACAAGTTATCCAAATAATTACATCAGTCCTTGGACAATGCTGGCCATGACAACAATACATTGCACCACTATGGTTTGGAATGAAGAGAACCATCCGTATGGGCATAGAAACGTCTGAATTGATTTGTTGCAATCTTACTTGTCAAGGAAACGTTGGGGTGGGGGCCAGGCCATTTTAATGACTTGGCTAAACCCTGCAGAGTCAGTGGCCACATCAGAGCAAGTCAGTTACTTTCCTAGTCTGATATTCTTTTTCTTCTCTCTGGGGCCTCTAAAAGTTGGGCTTTAGCTGCACTTCTATTTAATTGACACAAAGAAGACAGAGAGAAAATATCTGAGGCAAATACGAAAAAATGCTCACATGAAGTCAATCTAAGAGGTATCTCTAAATAATATTAGGTCATAATAAATAGTAGAGTAGTATTAATAAATAGTAGAAACCTTAAGATTTCTAATACTATTTTATGTGTATTCCCCCCCCAAAAACATCCACATTTTTTAAAAAGTGGATCTGGGATTACCGGGTTATATCCTTAGAAAAATTATGTCACTTTCCAACACTTTATTCAATGGGGGTGAAAGGTAGGCAAGTAAGAATTTGCCACAGGAAGAAAAGAAAGTCAAGTTCCTTCATACAGAGAAATGATGGCACATCAAACTCTAGCACGTCCAGAACAAAAGGCAGGAAGAAAATGCTGAGAGTCAGACATAAGTCAAACAGGGTCACCTGCTACTTACTCATTTGTCTCTATGTTTGTGCTTCACTGGAAACAAATCACTAGATCTTTCTTTAAAACACGGAAATTTTAAAACTTGATGTGGCTTTACAAATTTAGAAACTAACAAGGAACGATGGTCTGGATCGTGTCCAGAGTCCAAAAAAATGACACTAGCACAAGAGTTATTAAAACAAAGTCTTCATTTCTCCATAGAGTACATGTCTTATGAGGAGAGACACAAGAGCCACACACTTACCCTGCCCATTTCACGCAGCTTGGTGAGCATCACAACGATGGTGGAATTGTGTTCCCAGAGCATCCGCCAGAAGTCTTCAGTGGTCTCTGCCAAGGGCCCCTGGGTAGCGATGTAGGCTTTCTGTTGTCTGAATTACAGAGAATGAAAAGAATGTGTTAAAGTATTTAGAGAACATGCAAAAGCTCACACTTGATATATAAACATCAACGTTGTAATAAAAAATGAAAACATATTATTAATGCAATTGTGGTCAATTCCTGCTAAGATTACACAATCAAATGAGAGCATTTAATACATTTTAGGGACCTTGCAAAATAAATTGCTTGTTAATATTATGATGTATGTCTTTATCATTATTATTTGAATTTTAGTGCAATGCTAATAGCTCAATTTCATGTGTCATACAAATCACTTAAGAAACACTTAGATGTGCAGCTTCATTTTCTAGAAATTACTCTCACACAATCTATTACATTTATGAAATATGGTACAAAACAGATTCTTTATACTCCTTACAAATCCAGTTGGCTTCTGAAAGAAGAGTGCAGAAGGCCAGATTAAACACTTCATAACTACTGCTTCTTACTCCTATCCAAAATAATAAAAAAAAAATCAAGGGACTAAATGATGACCTATGCAGAAAGAAAATGGCTTTGAATGAAGACGAAATTTATTCCGGTTATGAAACTAGGGCACATGTAAATATCAAGGCTTTGGATAGTCAGGGGAGCAAAAGTAGATACCTGTAGCCATCAATAAAACTGGCATTGATGTAATCAGATCCTTCTACTCCACGGATAGGCTGCAGGCATACCCTTGTGGATTCATATGGCATAATATTAACAAGGCGATTTTTGAATTTATTACATGGAAGATTGGCACTGATAAATCTTGAGGTGTGAGCTTTTGAGCTGGCTAGACGCTGTTGAATAGAAAAAAAAAGGAAAAACCCACCAGTCATTTTCACCTATGGTTTGAATGTAATGTACCCCACATTTCCCTTTTCCATAGAAATCTTTTGTTTACTTAAAGTAAATGACTATTCAAATTGTACTGCTTTTCATATCTACCTAATTACTCTCTACAGCCTAGTGGATTTCTATATATTTTCTGAAAGTAAAATCTCTCAAATTAGCAGACATAAGGGCTCAAGATATTATCAGGAAGCAAAGAATAGAAGAGGAAAAGGGGAGGAATACATTTTAGAATCATACACCTGAGGCAAAGGTCAAATGAATCTTGTACTTCACAAATTTGAAAGGTTAAAGTAAAGCCCCGACTCAAAGACAAACCCAGAATGACTCGCTCCTGAATAACCACGTCACATCCAATACCATACCTTAAATTCGAGCTCCATTCCTGTGACATTCTCTCCTGTTTCTATTTGTGTCAGCTTCTGAATGTAGGCATACAAGTTTCTAGCTGGCACTTCGGTATTTCCACAAGTCACTGCTTCTAACAGTGCATCATGGATAAAGATGTATTGGTCTTCTGTTTGAACCATGTAGTTCCTCTGGGCTCTCATTAAAGTTACATGGCCATAAATATCTACAGTTTTTTCATGCTTTATTCTTTCTAACATGGCATCTATGACAATGAAACAACCAGTCCGGCCAACTCCCGCACTATGAGGAAAATAAAGAGAAAAGAAGAGCCCAAATAAACCTATCAGAAAATCAACACATAATAAAAGTATTTCTATTATTCTTATTAACTAGATCTTACATCCATTACTTCTACTCAAATAGCTATTGGGATGACTTTGTAATACTCTAAAGTCAAAAGTATTATCTAGGCACGATAATCAGAGGGCAGGGAACAAAAGACTGAGCAAAATTAGTTTAGTTTTAAAATGTAAAAAATATTAAATCTATAATCACTATGTTCCTCGATCATGCAATACAAAGTGGACATTGTTTTGAACTCTTTTGAAGTCATGAAAAAAATACAAACATTTAGTCTGTCCGTATTTAGAAGATAGTTTTATATATTGGTCCAGGTCTGACTAGGCTATAGTTTTTGCAAACTCTATTTTCGTTCAATGTACAAAATATAAAGATTGTTTTTACAATCTCAAGCTAAACTTTGGATGCTTCCTATTTATCAAAACCTTCAGGCTGAGGACATTTATGTGTCAAGTATGGTTCAATCAAAAATACTTTCTCTTCCTGATCATGCGTGTTTATCAGGCTGGTAAACACGTAAACAGGAATAGGTAAATATTACCATCTTAGACAACAGGCAACAGACAGCCTCCTTCATTCGCTACATGCCATGTTTCCTGTCATCTGTGTATCTATGTATTCATTTATTTGTCGATCATTGATCTATCCATTTCTTCATTCAATAAACAATGAAGTACTGTGCTAAGTGAAATAGGGGATACAACACAAAGATGACTTAGATGCTATCTCTAAAGAGCTCAGTGTGTATCAAAGGGACATAATACTTTATACACAGCTATTTCTAAACAAAGAAAAAGGATGTTTTAGTTTGGTATATGATGTGGCATTTGAAGTACGACTTGAAGGACAGGAAGGATGAGGAATTAAAGATGTTATAGCATGAAAAAAAAGATGGCTGGCTTTGGTAATCATACTGCTGGCTCTGGGAGCTACATGTAAAATTTTCATAGGTTTGGCAAGGCACCTGTGCAACAAAGATATCAGACCTCCAAAACAAATGAGTTAATGCTCACCAGGGTGCCTGTCTCAACTGAAAAGGCAGTTTCTGTTTGGTATCAAGTGGCTGCAAGCAGTAAGAGAGGTTTTTTTTTTTTTAAAAATATACCTTTATTTAACTGCTGAACAGTGTATATTAAAGCTAGCTTCCATACAGGAGCTCTGTGGTTTGCAGACTGGGCTAAGTGGGAATTTGATACAACCACTATTTTAAACTAGGTTACTTTCCTATGTCCTGTGCCAGAGGGCTCCTGAATACTGATGCTAAGACTTCAATACCAAGCATAAACCCACAAATTGACATGGCATTGATACATCATGCAAAAGCCTTCTGCGACAGAGAGTCTTACAAATGATGGCACACACCTCAGCACAGACCAATTGGAAACCTGATGCAAACATTAATATAGAGCGAAGTCAGCCTGATGGTTCCAGTTCCTTGAGATCCATGAAGTCTCATTTTATTTAGTTGGTTCTAAACAAGCCTATTAGATGGCAAGTTTTCCCTGACATTCCCCATTCCTACCCTCCCAGGTGGTTTTAATCACCCTCTGCCTCAGATCCCTAGCTGCCCTCAAATACCCCTCTTCACTACAATTCTAACCAAATTATATTATTAATTCAGGGCAGCCATCCATAAACCATAGCATATATCTTGAGAGCAGGAACTGCATTAAAAAAAAATCTTTGTGTGCCCTACACAAAGCACGCAGTAAGTGTTCAACAGTGTTTGTGAAATAAGTAAACACATTAGTGACTGGCTTGAGAGCCCTCCAGTAATGAGCAGCCAGTCCCAGTAAGGTAGACCTACTTAGGAAACAGGACTCTTCAGTCCGTGTAAAATCCTACATTTGACAAGGGTTTGGAGCTATGTAAGGAGTATCCGAGGCCTGCTCTGCATAGTGTTTGATCGGGAATAAAGAGACAGGAAAATCACTTTAAGTAGTCTCTTTGCTGGTCTCCTGATAAGCCATCAGATTGCAGTTAAAGGAACATAAGTCAGACTCAACCTGGAAAAGATTTGTCTTTCTGTGTTTCTTTCAAATCCTGTGTTTGGCAGGTCCTGAGACTCCGAGTAACATCTTTCATTCTTTCTGTGTTGTCTTACTAAATTGTCTTCATTGCAGCTGTGAATCGTTTCTAATTGGACACAATTTTATGCAGTTCTTCCCAGTGGAAACCACACTGTAAACCTTAAAACTGAGCCCTATATATCAAGTCAATTCTAGATAATGGCAGGACTATTTTCTCAAAATATGCATCAGGGACCATTCAAATGTCTGGATGATGCATGGTTCTATATTCTGGCAGAAAGATACTACAGAATCTTGCAAAATTGGTAGGAATAACTCCGACTCCAAACAGTATCAACCTTTTCATAATGCTGATGATATATTTTTTTCCAAAAAATAAGGAAGGGAAAAAATCAAATATGTGTGGGTTCAAATCATGAATTGTGGGATGAAAGGAAATAACAGAGGCTATGACTTGAACAAAACCTGTTTTTTCCCCCAAAATTCAAAATATTGTTAACTGCCCAATCTTGCCATTCATATGGAAGATAGGGAAGGAGATGACTTTGGAGCTTAATGTGTTACCTTTTTCTAGGGTGAAGAATTCTTGAGGGATTTAAATATTAAATATGTGTTTTAGCTTGAAGCAAGACCTTGAGGCTTAACGTACCTCTTCAGACATCAATGGCTGTGTATCCTTGAGAAAGACACTTTAACCCCTACCTTACATTCCCGTATTTCTTAAATCATGATAGTGACAATTAACTCTTATTAATGTGAATTTTCTAGTGAGTCTAATTATCCAGTAAGTCTTAAGGCTAAATTAAATATACCAAGTGTTGGCCTGGCGCGGTATCTCACGACCGTAATTCCAGCACTTTGGGAGGCCGAGACGGGCGGATCACGAGGTCAGGAGATGGAGACCATCCTGGCTAACACAGTGAAACCCTGTCTCTACTAAAAAATACAAAAAACTAGCTGGGCGAGGTGGCGGGTGCCTGTAGTCCCAGCCACTGCACTCCAGCCTGGGCGACAGAGCGAGACTCAGTCTCAACAACAATAAATAAATAAATAAATAAATAAATACACATACCAAGTGTTTTGCAAACATAATGGAAAAGGCAGTTACTTTCTAGGTACAAACTCCATTTTAACATTCAGTCTCTAAAGCTGACAACGAGAAACAGGCAATGTAATGCTGGGAAAATTATGACAGAATTACTTCAGAAACACTTGAGATTTGGCTTTTTAAATCTTGCTTTCGCCAACAGACACATGAAAAAATGCTCGTCATCACTGGCCATCAGAGAAATGCAAATCAAAATCACAATGAGATACCATCTCACACCAGTTAGAATGGCAATGATTAAAAAGTCAGGAAACAACAGGTGCTGGAGAGAATGTGGAGAAATAGGAACACTTTTACACTGTTGGTGGGATTGTAAACTAGTTCAACCATTATGGAAAACTGTATGGCGATTCCTCAAGGATCTAGATCTAGAAGTACCATATGACCCAGCCATCCCATTACTGGGTATATATCCCCAAAGGATTATAAATCATGCTGCTATAAAGACACATGCACATGTATGTTTATTGTGGCACTATTCACAATAGCAAAGACTTAGAATCAACCCAAATGTCCATCAGTGACAGACTGGATTAAGAAAATGTGGCACATATACACCATGGAATACTATGCAGCCATAAAAAAGGATGAGTTTGTGTCCTTTATAGGGACATGGATGCAGCTGGAAACCATCATTCTCAGCAAACTATCACAAGAACAGAAAACCAAACACCGCATGTTCTCACTCATAGGTGGGAACTGAACAATGAGATCACTTAGACTTGGGAAGGGGAACATCACACACCGGGGCCTATCATGGGGAGGGGGGAGGGGGGAGGGATTGCATTGGGAGTTATACCTGATGTAAAGGATGAGTTGATGGGTGCTGATGAGTTGATGGGTGCAGCACACCAACATGGCACAAGCATACATATGTAACAAACCTGCACGTTATGCACATGTACCCTAGAACTTAAATAATAATAATAATAATAATAAAAATCTTGCTTTCATCTACTCTCTCAAGCTGCTCTTTTCTCTGCCTTCTTTCCAATAGATTTGACTTATATCTGAGGAGCTTTCTGCTTTCACATTTATTGTCATGGCAAATGAGATGTCAGGCAAGGGCTTTCCTACCACAGTGTCTGACACGTAAGAAGCATTCAGTAAATGCTGGTTTCTTTTCCCCTTCTCTGACAACACTTGGGAACTGCCCTGAAGTCCTACAGCCATTCACGCCATACTTGGATAGCAGAGAAGACTCAAATGCAGGTTCTGAGGTGTTAAAATTTAGCACCCTGTTCCCAGCACCCCCAGTGCTTCACAATGCTTTCCACCATTTAGGTCAGCAGTCATTGCCAAATATGGTGACTTTCCTGTAGCCCACTCATCTGTAATATTCCATTAGCAGCATTTGACTACGCCTAATGCAGATTCCTAGAAAAGCCTTTTATCCTTGGTTTTAAGGACACTAGTCAAGGGAGTATGGGAAACATCAGATACTCCCTCGGGGTTAACGGTAGTAAGGGTGGAGATTGTGTCATGACTCCAAACACAAAATAATCCAAAACAGGTAGTACACGAAATCAGCCCAAAATAATTGTATCATGATCCTGTATCACGGTAACACTGATTCTGTAATAGGGTAGAATTCCTACCATGTTTGAAATCGAAATCAAAGATGAACTCTAAATGTCATCTTCAGAAATCTACTGGCATCCATTCAGACTCTGCCTCAGTATGTTTCATTTTGTTTCTTTTATTTGACTCCAGTGCTAATTCTCTACCTGCCTCTCTGGATTCTTCCATCTGTATCAATTTCCCAGATTACATATCTCTGCCAGTCCCCAAAATGTATATAATGCTCCAAAAGTTCTGTCCTCCTTTCTTTCCGAAGTGGTCTCCAAAGGATTCCTAAAGTGATGGCTCTCTTTTTCAGCACAAGTGGAGATCTGTATTTCAAACCATCTTCAAGTATATCAAAAATAAAGATTCTAAGCTTAATCAGCATCTTTCCCTTTCAAATCTGCTCTTCCCACACTCAGGCTCTCCTTGACACTCAGGTTTAAAATTGAAAAATCATCTTAGTCTGTTTTTGCCTCTTACCCTGCACAATAATAAATTATAAATTGCTATGTATTCAAACTCCATGATTTTCTTCAACTCCCCATCAGTGGTATGCTAGAGCTAGCAAAAGCCAATCCTTACATTTTCAGGGATTATTTGCTGAAATAAATATATTAAAAATAAAGGTAATACTCAAAACTCATTGTTTCTTAATTGTTTCAAATTATTTTATGCTCTTGAGGCAAAAACATCATATACAGTAATCCCCTTTTATCTGTGGTTTCGACTTTCCGCAATCTCAGTTACTTGCAGTTAACCACGGTCTGAAAATATTAAATGGAAAATTCCAGAAATAAACAATTAAGTTTTCAATGACATACCTTTCTGAATAGTGTGGTGAAATCTCATGCCCTCCCTCTCTCTCCATCCAGTCCAGGGTGTGAATCAATCCCTTTGTCCAGTGTATCCATGCTGTACAGGCTGCCTGCCTGTTAGTCACTTAGTAGCCATCTCAGTTATCAGATGGACTGCCCTAGTATTGTAGTGCTTGTCTTCAAGTAACCCTTATTTTACTTAATGGCTCCAAAGTGCAAGAGTAGTGATCCTGGCAATTTGGATATGCAAAAAAGCAGCTGCAAAGTGCTTCCTTTAAGTGACAAGGTGAAAGTTCTCAATTTAATAAGGGAAGAAAGAGAAATCGTATACTGAGGTTGCTAAGATCTATGGTAAGAATCAATCTTCTATATGTAAAATTGTGAAGAAGGAAAAGAAATTCATGATCGTTCTGCTGTTGCACCTCAAACTGCAAAAGTTACTGCCACAGTATGTGATAAGTACTTAGTTAAGATGAAAAAGGCATTAAATTTTGGGTGAAAGACATGAACAGATACATGTCATGACTGATGGCAAGTGGGCTTGGTACTCTCTGGGGATTCAGGCATCCACTTGGGATCTTGGATCACACGCCCTGCGGATAAGTGGGGGACTGCACTAATGATGGGCCGGTGATCCTCTCTCTCTAGTGACCTCATGTTTGTAGTCTGAAATCATCCATGGGAATATTTACACCAAAGAAATCAGCAAATACTACTTTTTTTTTCCTCCCCCAGAGAGCAGGTTTTTACACATTTACCAGCACATATGACTATGCTAAAGCATCCATCCCCACCATCCAGGGACAAACAGGAAAGTGTTCCTTACTTTGTTCTTCCATCCACATTTGTTGTATTGTCATAAGACTCTCTCGCCTACTATTCCACAAATATTTACTGAGTGCCTACCATGTGCTGAGACATCGAAGAAGCAATGAGCAAAACAAACGTGATCTTTCCTGTTGGAGCTTACAGTTTAGTGTGGGAATTCGACATTAAATAATCACACGAATAAACATCTAATTACAAACCTCAAGCGGCGCGGTGAGGCAAATGTGGAGGACGCTGGTACAGCACCTTTGAGGAAGTGCCATTGACACGGAAATCTGTTTTGGGCTGAATTGTGTCTTTCTTCTCAAAATTCGTATGTTGAAACACTAACCCCCAGTGTGACTGTACTGGACACAGAGCCTTTAGGGAGATAATTAAGGTTATATGAAGTCACAAGGTGGGAGCTCTAATCAAATAGGATTGATGTCCTTGTAAGAGGAAGAGACACCAAAGATCTTTTACTCTATGCATACACAGAGGAAAGGCCATGTGAGGGCACAGTGAAAAAGCAGTCATCTAAAAGCCAGGAAGAGAGGCCTCTCCTGAAACCAGCTCTGCCAGCACCTTCATCTTCGGACTTCCAGCCTCCTGAATGGTGAGAAAGTAAGTTTCTGTTGTTTACGCCACTCAGTTTCGAGTATTTTGTCATGGCAGCCCCAGCAGACTAACACAATACCTAAAGGTCAAGTAACCGTTTGCTAAATAAAGAGGGTGGAAAAGCTTTTGAAAAGATATCCTAAAAAAAAGTGCTAGAATAGACAATAGCACATTTGAAAAACTAATAGAAAGCCATCAGCTGAAAGGCAGTGAGGGAAAAAGAGGGCATATTCCACATAGTTATTTTCCATTTTAGGGACTGGTTATAACATTTTTATTAAACTTATAACCACATCAGCAGCATTTATTTAGAATAATTCTGCCTTACATGTTTCACAATTTATCTTTCTGACATGGCTCATCTATTTTTGAGTTTATTTTGACGCATCTATTGGTTGGCTAGAATATGACTTTCAATAATGTTTTATATAACATATGCATGGATGCTACTTTTTCTGATGCCTTATATATCTGAGAAACTCTTTGTGGGTTTCTTTTTCTTTTCTTCACATATGACCAACAACTTGGTTTTGTGCAGGATTACTGGGCTCCAATATTATCTCTTCAAACTCTAAATATATTGCTTCATGGTCTTTCTTTGTCCTTTGAAAAAGTCATAGGTCAGTCTGGTTTCCGGTCTTTTAATAGTAATTTTTGCCCTAAGTAATTGTTTCTTTAACTTAGAGGTTCAAAAATTTCATCTAGATATGCTTTAGGCACTGGTCTCACGATTAAAACCGCAGGGCCCTCAGGTAATAATTTTATTATAAGATTCTTGGCTGTCCCACAACACTAGTTCAAATCAAACATGTTTTATGCTTTCCCACCTCTGGGCGTTTGTGACGCTGGACCTTCTACCTCCGTCTCATCTGTTGACATGTACTTTCCTTCAAGATTCACCTCAACTGCTGCATCCTGGATCAACATTTCCTTTTGATTTATTCCTCCTTGGACTCTTTTGACAATTTGTAACTGTTTTTTCAGCAACTGCCTTACTTTAGTTTCGTTTTCTGGTTATTATCCTTATGCCAGTTGATGGTCTCCTCCAGGGAAAAGACAACAGCTTCGTTGTCTCTACTGTTTGGCAATTTCCATGTCAGGGAAATTGAAGGTGCTCAACTCAAGTGACAAAATTAAAAAAAAAAAATTAAAAAATGTTTAAAAATAGAAAGCCCTCTCCCAGATCAGTAACACATAGGGAAACATTCCCCAAAGCCCCCAGCAGGGAAAATTCCTTTGATACATGTTTACAAAAATAAAGTAATACTTATAATTCGATGAGATGCAAACAATCTGTGCTTATGCTTCACTCCAATTGCTAAGAAATAACAAACCTCAGGCACATTTTTTTTTTTCCTTAAGAAATTGAACGTTGAAAATTCAGAGCTTTTTTTTTTTTTTTTTTTTTTTTTTTTTGACGGAGTCTCGCTCTGTCACCCAGGCTGGAGTGCTGTGGCCGGATCTCAGCTCACTGCAAGCTCCGCCTCCCGGGTTCACGCCATTCTCCTGCCTCAGCCTCCCGAGTAGCTGGGACTACAGGCGCCCCCACATCGCCCGGCTAGTTTTTTGTAGTTTTTAGTAGAGACGGGGTTTCACCGTGTTAGCCAGGATGGTCTCGATCTCCTGACCTCGTGATCCGCCCGTCTCGGCCTCCCAAAGTGCTGGGATTACAGGCTTGAGCCACCGCGCCCGGCCGAAAATTCAGAGCTTTTAAAAGTATGCCAGCCTACTTTTGTTTGAATTTCCAAGTTCCCACAGCGGCTTATATTTATTTTTTTCCTTCTCCAATGTATTCTTTTTTTGTTCACCCATCAGTATCTGAGTGCAGTGCACCTCTCAAAATGAAGGATTGTAGTTCTAAAAGCAAATGCATTTTTCTTTGATCCTGAAAAACTCAGCTCTCCATTGCAGTGATAATGACGGAACCCTATTTAGTGCTGTTTGTTTTTCATCATTTCAACAGCCTTCAACTTGAAACATGATAAGAACAGCAAAACTGATAAACCACCCTTATTTTTATCTGTTTTCTGTCAGAGTAGTTGCCAGGCACTGAGACAGATTTTTCTAAATATCTTTAAAAAAAAAAAAGGAGTGCATAACCCTGTGCTTCAGGCTGAGGCCAGCACAATTTGGTACATTTATTATGTTACAGAAAATTCCAGCAAAAAGAGAACGACGGCACTTTTAAATCGAGTCTAGCTTATGTTGGTCTCTGTTATCCCTAAAGTAAAATCAACTTTTTAAGTTATTTTCCAGTGAGGACAACGATTCCACTAATGAGAATCAGAACACAAATAAACTCGATATTTGTTTTGACTTCAGCAGCAAACCAAATTATTGGTAAACTGTAGTCTTTTTTTTTTTTTTTTTTTAAATTTCAGTGAGTGATAGATGTTCCAGTGTTTACAAACTGAAAGACTATACAATCCATTAAACAAGTATGCCTACTAGGAAATTGTTATTACTTCAATATTATCATTCATCCAGTTACAACATTTGTTTTCAATTTCTAAAAACATGATTGAGTTAGTCCCACGGGTTGAAACATGCTTAATGTCCCGTGATGTGATACAGTAGTAATGTGCAAAAAGAAAAAATTAAGAGGCATACAGGGACTGTTTTATGCTAACAAAATTCTGGAGATGTGTTTAAAAGTTGGTTTTTCTGATTAATGTGGTGGAATTTTAATGCTGACCTGACCCTTTACTGGTACTTCACTGATCTGGCAAAGAAAGACAATAGAACTAGGATATTTCACACATCATTTAGTTGGGTGCAAAGGCAGTAAAATATGGACTAAAAAAATCATTGTGAGCATTTTGTACATATGACAGCTTATAATTTGATTGGATATAGTTCACCTATCAGAATGGTATATGAACTACAAGTATCTGACGTCTATGAGAAGAGACAGAGTTTTATGACTCAGGTTTATAAGATTAATTAGGTGACTCTTTTAATAAAACTGTGATGTGACTCTGATGAGGCTGCCATTTTGAAACTCTTCTTTCAGAAATTCTTTGCTAAAAATCAACATTTAACTTTATAAGCAGATACTGGCCATCTCTACAATATTTGGGGTTCGCTACAAAAAACAGACCCATAGATAGTTTAGTTTTTTCTAGCATCTCTTTTACCTAGGATAACCGGAGAAATTATAGTAATTTCTTTGACAAAACTATTCACCTAATTAACTTTTATATATTACAAAATTAAAATTAAAAAAATTTGAATTGTCACTGAAATGCAGTGAAATTTATCCATGCTATTCAACCTACACTACATGCCTATCATAATTAATATATAGTAGTTATAGCAATTTTAAGGGGCAGTTTTGCAATGTTCATTACAAAAGAGTATCTTTGACACAGCACCTCCAATTCTAGAAATCTAGCATGGAGGTCTGTGTACCCATATGCACAAACAGAGTAGAAAGAGATTTTATTGTAGCATTGTTGACATAGCAAATTAACTTGGTAAAACAATCATGGCTAGGGAAATAGTTGAATAAACTATGGTATATCCATACCATAGATGCGATGTAATAGTTAAAAAGAGGTGAATCCACGTATTGACCCCCTCCAAAAAAGTATCTAAGACATTGTCAACCCCACTTAAATATATTGCAAATACAAAACACTACTTATATTTTTTAAAAGTCCATTCAAGATTACATATCTCTATTTGTACACATGTGAATTCACAGAACATGATCTGAAAAGATACACAAATCAGAACAATAGTTCTGAGAAGAATCGGTAATGGTAGCAGTACAGATAAACTTTCACTTTAGTTGAAGTGTTTTTTTTTTGTAGCTTTTTTTTTTAACAAGGATAACATAATAATCTAATAATGGAATTAAAAAGAAATATAAAGCAATGGGTAAAAAGTTACTATAAGAAATATCATAATTACAGTTCAATAAAGAGTTGAGGCTCCAAAGACACAGAGAAAAGATGGAACCTGATTAACTCTAGCTCAGGTATACTGCCTTGCTCAGCGATGGATTCTCAGAAGTCTGGGTGATGTTGGCAGCTCCTGTGTAGCCCAGACTTAGTCCTGCCATCTGGTGCTGGCTTTTAAAGAGTGGATTTCAGAAAGTAAGGGGATACAGGAGTCATCGTAGAGAGGAGAATACTTGGCAAAGAGTAAAAAAAAAAATATATATATATATACACACACACACACACACACATATATATATATAGAGAGAGAGAGAGAGAGAGACAGCACGCAAGTTAGTGAGTTAGGGAGATGACCCAGAGCCATTATCACTCTAGAAAGGTAAAATATAGTACACTTGGGTGGTGTCTTCTGAGGATCAAAGGAACTTCACATTTCATCAACAGAGAAGAGGCAGAGACTAAGCACAAAGTTCCCAAACTGCCTGATAAGGATCCTTGTATAGAATACGGAAAGGTCAGGGATGAGCTACCAGGTTATATCCCCTTGGGCATTTTATTTTTCCATGCTGAGTGAAAAGGTAATTTCCGTATCGAAAAAGAAAAAAAAAATCCACATGGGCCTCATCTGATTTTTTTTTTTTTTTCAAGTACGTAGACTCAAACTAAAATCTTCCAAAGACTTCTGCATGATCTTGGCTTTGTCCCAATGTTATCTGCTGAACACGCTCCCTATTATTCTTAAAATGTGATTCTCATGATAAATTAGACGGGTAATATGTTCGCATAAAGAACACCTGAATATGCCGCAGCAGGTCTCATTTTACAGATGGATAGAACAGGCCATTAGGCATGGATAGAGCAGACTCAGCTGGCTCTGATAATTGGTAGTTGACTTGAATCTGAATAGAGGTCAATCAAATGATGCTACAGAAGTTTAGAGAACTATATCATTCACACAGAGATTTTCCTTTTAAACCATATCAGCTCACTCCGTATTCTAAATGCTGTTTAGAATGATACAAAATTGCCCACTTTTTGAAAGAGGAGACAACCATTTACCAGGCCTGCCAAGTAAAGCTGCGTGGGTTGTATACTGCTCAACCCAAAGGAAGTTACAATCCCATGGACTACATACAATGTGTGCAAACTGCTCAGTCCACACAGCAGGCTTGTCATTAGCAATGTAAACGCTATTACTCTTGATTCAGGGTAAGCAAGATTCAAAGAGACGAGCCACTGGAAGGTACTTGGAGGGAAGGTACTTGGAGGGCATTTGAACTCCAGTAACTTTGATTATTTTGTAAGGCATATCATTTTCCCACACGGACAAGATTTTAGTATGTACACAAATGCAAGGAGTTTTTTGGTTTTTCTTTTTTAAAAATGCTACTATTGCCCAGGCGCGGTGGCTCATGCCTGTAATCCCAGCACTTTGGGAGGACGAGGTGGACGGATCATGAGGTCAGGAGATCGAGACCATCCTGGCCAACAAGGTGAAACCCCGTCTCTACTAAAACTACAAAAATTACCTGGGCGTGGTGGTGCATGCCCACACTCCCAGCTACTAGGGAAGCTGAGACAGAAGAATTGCTTGAACCCAGAAGGTGGAGGCTGCAATGAGCATACCACTGCACTCCAACCTGGTGACAGAGCAAGACTCCGTCTCAAAAAAAAAAAAAAAAGGCTATTATTTAAACGGAAATAGTCCAATAGTTTAGAAGGCTCTAAATCTCTGGTTCTTTGTTTCATTTGGTCCTTCTGTTTGACTTCTGCAGGCTTTTATAAGGCAGTGAAAATCTCACTCTCAATACAATCAATTTACCTACTGCCTTAAAAAGGGGCCTGCTTTGATTGTTTGCAACACCCTACCAACCTCCAGCAGGCCTTTGTGTTGGTTTTGCAGAGGCCTGTTGCTATGGCATCTGATTTGGCTTCTTAAACTTACGGGTTTCTTAATTATGAATCAGTATGCCTATTTATTTATGAATGAATAAATGAATGAATGAGATGGAGTCTCACTCTGCCGCCCGGGAGGCTGGAGTGTGGTGGTGTCATCTCGGCTCATCATAAACTCCGCTTCCCAGGTTCAAGTGATTCTCCTGCCTCAGCCTCCTGACTAGCTGGGATTACTGGCACATGTCAACACACCCGGCTAATTTTCTTTATTTTTAGTAGAGATGGGGTTTCACTATGTTGGCCAGGTTGGTCTTGAACTCCTGACTTCAGATGATCTGCCCGCCTTAGCCCCCGAAAGAGATGGGATTACAGGCATGAGCCACTGTACCCAGCCAGTACTGCCCATTGCCTCTTCTAACCCTTTTGCCTACTCACATTCATATTTTCTTTTTTTTCTTTTTTTTTTTTTGAGGAGTCCCACTCTGTCACCAGGCTGGAGTGCAGTGGTGCAATCTTGGCCCCCTACAACCCCCACCTCTCGAGTTCAAGCGATCATACTTTTTAAATATGTCTTTTATTTATTAAATAACAAATTGAAAATTTTAGTACCTTATTTATATTTATCCAAAACTTAGAAGTTTAGGATCATTGCTAAGTACTCCTTATTCATTTTTTCGCTTTTTCATAACCTTTCTATTGTAATTATAAGGTGCTGGAATTCATAGTTTATCAATGTAAAATGGGATTCACTTCCACAAAGTCAAACACATGAAGTCATAGCAAAATAAACAGAAAAACTTTATGTAATACATTCATTCAATGAAATAACTATATACCATGACTGGTAATGGTCATCCTACAAGATGGATGAAAATTTCATGAAATAACACCAATACGAAAAAATTAAATAATAGTAATGTTTCTAATTTTCAATTATAAATGGCTATCCACATAACTGAATTGTATTCTAATCTGCTTCAAGACTTAAAAGAATTTTCTTTTTCTTTTCTGTACTAATGACTGAACCTTAGTTTCTAATAAATTTTGGAGCATCTGGGCCTTCGAACTCCTTGAATAAAGGTACTGTTAAAATACTAAGGTTTTCCTGTTTCTTGGTTGGTTTGACTCAAGTAGTTGCATGTGTTTACAGGCTTAAGAATTTGATGAAGATCACGTGGCTGTCACTAGGTAGCTAAGACTTGGGCCCACGTCTCCCCTTCCACCAGACTCCCACTCCCACCAATGGGAGTTTTACTATGAACAGATGACAGTTTTCCCTGGAGCTCCCCAGATGGACTCAAGGTCCATGGCTCTATCAATTTAGACTATAAGAATGTTGGTTCAAGAGAGAAATGCTGTTCCTGTAATTGTCTTTTATTCATGAAACATTAGCTCTCCCACTCTACTCCACTACTGAAAAATAAATGAATTAAATGGTTTTTAAAGCACTGCCCAAATAGATCTTTGTGTACCTGGTGATATAGTTTGGATATGTATACCCTCCAAATCTCATGTTGAGATATGATCCTCAATGTTGGAAGTGGGGCCTGGTGGGAAGTGTTTGGAGCATGGGAAGTGGATCCTTCATGAATGGCTTGATGCCCTCCCTGTGGTAATGAGGGATATTGAGTTTACATGAGACCTGATTGTTTAAAAGAGTGTGGCACCTCTCCTGTCTCTCTCTTGCTCCCTCTTTTGCCATCTCATACACTGGCTCCCCCTTTGCCTTCCACCAAACTTCCTGGGGCCCTCAACAGAAGCAAATGTCAGCATCATGCTTGCTGTACAGCCTGCCAGAACAGGTTGTAGGCCAAATAAACCTCTTTTCTTCAGACTAACATACCTGGTTATGTATCAGCTAGTTATATTTATGTCAGCTCTATCTCTTTTAGAATACTTTGGTCTATGGTTTACTTTTACTTAGTGTGGTATGCATACATAATGTCGAATAAATAAGAACTAGTATTAAGTGTATTTAGAAAAACCTACTGGTCAGTTTAAGGATGACAGTAGAGAGGACAGGGTTTGCCTCTCATGTAGAATAATACTAGAAGATGGAAAACAGTAAAGAGACTGTGACACCAAAGAGCTGAAGGTTAATATCCAATAATTCAACTCAATAGATGCAAAATGAGAGATGCCTCTTCTAAGTATCAATCACCATGCAATGTACCCCAGGCATATATGCATTATATGTTCAAGTAGTCTGAACATGCTGCTAGGGACTGTGAGAGCACAGAGACCTGGGCTCTGTCCCAGAGGTTCTTACTCAGTAAGTCTGGGGTGGGACCAAAGATTGTGCATTTCCAATAAGTTCTAAAGTGATACTGATATGGCTGGTCCCTGGGCCACACTTTGGGTAATGAGGATACAGGTACATTCCTAACATTTTTAAATGTAAATAAAGACAAAAAGATGCATGGAATACACTCATAATAATGTACATATGTGTGTGTTTACATACATATACATAAAATTTAAAAAATCGTAATCTCTCATTCATATGGATTTTTTGTCCTTAGCAATGTAAAGTTCAATGGAAAGAAGAGACTGCAAAGGGCTAAGTTTGCTTTTCCTGTTTTTTTTTTTTTAAGACCAAATACTTACATCTCCAGATACCTGAAAATATATGGAATTATCTTGTAATAAAACTCAGATGCCTGAAGCCCACCTTGTGAGTTTTCTCTGCAAGAAACAACCCCAAATGCGAACAAATCAGATACCATGTAATAAGACCTAAAAATATTTTTCCAAAGACAGAAAGAAAAATATCTAAGCAATAGAACCCTGATTAGAAAGACACAAAACAAAGATAACAGAATTATTTTTAAGTCTCATTTTATGACCAAGGGGCACAGCAAAATAGTTTGAAATAGGAAGTTTTTATGCTGATTACATGAAATCAAAATACACATTCTTCAAAGGCAGCCAACATTATTTTTTTAAATGCAGTCTAGTTCATGCAATAAGTTTCAGTGTTCTTTCAGTCTGGGAATATTTCAAAATACATTGCAGGTACAGCTGGGAAAACTCAGTGATACCCCTGTCCAGATCTCAGCTATTAGGTTATAAAAATATTTTCACATTTCCTACAGATGTCTAGATTCCTTTCTTTGGTAGTAATTTTAATTCAGACCTCATTATTGACAGCTGTTTGTTCTGATAGAACTTAATTACTCTTCTACCAGACTCAGCTGCATGCAGGCTGATTTCCTTTCCCTTATAGAGTATATTACATATAAACACAGGCGGGGAAAAAATAACCAATTAACTAAATACGTGTGCATAAAGTGATTCATTGAGAGCTCTGATCAAGTAATGTATCCAACCGCAACATAGGTCAAAGGAAATTATAGCACTTATAGTTTATAGTATTAAATATAATTATATAGAAATACTCAAAAGCACTAAAATAGATAGATGATGAGTGGCAGCATCTGAAAATCTACTCTTTTATTAAAGAAACTTATAAAATTACTATATTTGAGTAACTGGAAGGGTATTTAATCTGCTGATGGAATAACTCATGGATATCTATTTTACATAAGCTATACGCTACAAAGAACCTGAGATGCTGTCCATAACTGACTGTCATGAGGAATCCAGCATGCTGTGGGATCATACCGCAATTCTAACAATTCTTCTTTGAAGGGCAGAGTTTCTGGGGACACACCAACTCTTTTCCGCATTCTCCAGTCACTGCTGTGGATGAGCTGCTTTTCCTAACTTTACCAGAAAATGAATACAAATTCTTTGAAGTTAAAGCTATCCCCTCCGTTTGAAGACAATGCCTCATTTTAGCAGCTCACCAAGAGATGCAGGAACAGCTTGGCAATGTTCATTCTATCAAATGCCTTGGCAGCCTCACTCATGGAGGCTAGGCCAATTTGGAGACCCCAAGCTGCCTTCCTTACTGGACTGGAACCCCTGAAGAGGGATAAACAGAGGGCTGAATTCATCAAAGAACATATAAGCAGCAAATATACTGCATTTGAGACAAGCAGTAGTTCCTTTTATTGGCTCTCTGTCTGTTTTGGAAATGGAGAGAATGTGGGGAGCAGGGATGAACAAACTGCTCCTTAGGAAGGAACCCATTCAAGGAAAATGAAATTTTTTCTTAATACTAGGGACGCTATATGGTGCATCCCTTTTCGGGGCCACTAAATGCTTCTCTTTGCAGACTTAATCTACCTCATATAGGGAGGAAGATATTGGGAATAGAATGCTTATTACCCTGATAATTATCAGGGATGCAGCATACATTTCCATTAATACCAGGCATAATGCTAATTAGAAGACAAGCCCCAGACTCAACATTTACAAACCCTGACAAAATGAATGTAAGTATCCTACAGGGTTTGGTACCCACAAAATCTGGTCAATAGCCTACCCCTAGTCCCTCCCTCTTTCCCCTAAGTAACAAAGGAAACCATTACTTCTTGGTCTTTGAGAGTAATTCTAACTCCCGTGTTTTTTAGTCTATACATACACATCATTATACCCTTTAGATTCTTGCATGGTATGACTCCTGGCATCGTTTTGGATTGTGACACTTCTACTCTAATGTTCACTTTATTTAGTGTCTGTTTCATGAGTAGCATAGTTCTAAGGGAGGAGGATGCAATGTGACCTCAAAGACACCATCTCTAACCACATATCTCTAATGGTTGAAAGTTATAGCCTGAGGAAGAAATTCAGTTTTGGCTCATGGAATTAAAGACTTGCTACACTTTAAAATTCTCCCCACCATTTTTTTTTCTTGAAGGTTCACTTCTTACTGATTAAAACACTTTAAACATAAAGTCCTGAGTTGATGAAACTGATTATTTTGTTTTCAAGTAAGCATGACAGAGCAAATGGTCTTTGATGTGATGTACTTATTTTATGAAAGAACCAGGCTGGCAAACAAAAATTTTATGGAATTTAGAGATACAAACTCTGGTTCTTCCACCTGCAGCTTGTGTCTTAAATACATCATTTATTTATTCTTCCTGAGCCTCTGTTTTCTCACCTGTAAAATGAAAACCCATTTCCTAAGTTTTCTATGATACTGTCAGCAAAATGCATTTTAAATAATAGCTTCTTGATCAGTGTTAATTTCAGCACTCTCTTTTTTTCTATGAATTGAGGGCCTAGAATTGGATATTTTAATTCAGTTAGCCTAATCGCAGAGTAGATATGCAACCTTTCTATTCTGGCATAGTTAATAGACTTGCATAGTTTATTAGACTTCTACTAATAAATTTTATGAAACCAATATTTAACTTTATTTTCAGGTTTACATCCTCTCAGGAAAAAAAAAATGTAATATACAATTGAATCAGATTTTAGATTCAGCAGGTTCTTAGAGATCTGGTGGTTCTCAAAGTGTAGCCCCATGACCAGCAGCAGCAGCAGCAGCATGTGGGAATTTGTTAGAAGTGTAATTTTTCAGGCCCCACCCCAACCTAGAGAATCAGAAAATCAAGGGGTGGGGCCAAGCAATTTGATTTTTATTATTGAGACTGAGTCTCACTCTGTCACCCAGGCTGGAGTGCAGTGGTGCAATCTCAGCTCACTGCAACTTACATCTCCCAGGATCAAGCAATTCTGCTTCAGGCTCCCAAGTGGCTGGGATTACAGACATGTGCCACCATGCCTAGCTCAATTTTATAGTTTTAGTAGAGACGGGGTTTCACTATGTTGCCCAGGCTGGTCTGGAATTCCTGGTCTCAAGTAATCCACCTGCCTCAGTGTCCCAAAGTGCCAGGATTACAGGAGTGAGCCACCCCGCCCAGCCAGCTATTTGAATTTAGAATGCCCCTAGGTGATTCTGCTGCTTGCTAAAGTTTAAGAGCCAACCATCAAGCCATTCTCTTGCATTTTACAGGTGGAGAGATTCAGAAACAAAGACTAAAATAAAATCTCTGCATTTCAGTTGCATTGCTTTGTTTGTGTCAAAGTTCTGTTTTCCTCCCCTTATCTCAAGTACCACTTACCGTTTGTTCCATCATTTGTCCCTTTCCATAGGCATATGGCTATCAATATGCAGGGTCTTATCTGACTTCCATTTAACCAATTTAACTCAAGCTTTCCTGTTCCTCCAAAAATCTCCTCCCATTGCTCACTGCACTAGGTTAGCTGAGTGTTAGGAGGCTACTCTACAGGATGTCTGTGGTTCTAGGATGTTTGTGGTGTCATCATGTTTATTCCAAAAATAATCAATCATTTTATTTAAGTAATGTAATTCTTACTGTAAATGTAAAATAAAATTTAAGAATTACATTACTTAAATAAAATGACCAGATATAGTTACAAATAGTTACAAAATAAATGAGTTGTTTCTGTAGAAACCAAGTTAACTACTTTGGAAAGATTGAAGTAAAAGTAATTTGTCCCATTACAGCCAATAAAGTATCATTGAATTAGGTAAGGGTGACACAACTGCAGGTAAATGGAAAAATATTTATAAACATCTAGATGGATTCTAAACTTCAGTTGCTTAACTTTAGAAACAAAATACTGTTTGCTGTCGATATTAAAAACACTAAATCTCCTAATCATTGGTCATACTCAAATACGAGTTCTTAGTCCCAAATTTTAAAAACTAGTGAATCTAATATACAGTTATGCATTTGAGGTTAACATCAACTGTATACATACATTTTATGGTTCTCTGCTACACTTGAGTTTTATCTAAATGATCAAGTCTGAACTGAACACACAGATCAAGGTTTCTTCTGAAAGGTCTTGATTGCTTTAGATCTCTTTATATATGATGATTAAGCTTTTTGAAGGAGATATCATACTGTATAACCCAGAGTTTTGCACAGTGCAGTTGTAATAAATATTTACTGGTTATATTTATATATACATTTTATTGAATGTTGCTAATTGATTAGCCAATTACACTTAATAGTTCATCACTCTGTTTTATTACTGTGAGCCAAATTATCCAGGCTATGAAATATTTCTTTTATGATAGCACTTCCTGGAGTCTTTAGAGAAATTCCAAGGGGGAAAAAAAGAGTTCTATAAATTTCCTCTTGAAGGCTCACAATGCATAAGGTTGAGAAAGCCTGCTGTAAAGAAACTAATTTAACTTATTTTTACCCATACTTATTAGACTACAGAAATTCACCCCCCCACATCAATTAATAATCCATGATTCCATGTGCACATATATTGATGAGGTATCCCAAATTTTCAGAGTGATTTTCATTCTTATGTTCAAACCTTTTTTTTTCTGTTTCTGTAGATTTTCTTATACTTCTTATAACCCACAATAGGTGTGAATTATGTATGCCAATTATGAATGGGTCAGAATCAATGGTCAACAGACGGATTTGTAAAACTTGGATTTGTAAAACTGCGATTTTTTAAAATTTTCTTCTTTCTTCTCAATGAAGTAGAACATTTTAAATCTAGCTCTGCTTTCAAGGATTAAAAGAAAAGTTTTAGCAGGGGAACGTGAAACTTAGGATGTCAAATAACAGGCAGTGGTGGAGCCTTTGAGGAACTGAGCCTAATTAAAAGTAAAAGTGCTGAATAACAATTTTAAAAGACTGCAAGCCAAATGTTGCTAAGGACAATTTGGGGAACAAGCTCTCCAAAGAGGAAGAGGAAGGTGGTTTCAATACTCTGTAATCATTTTGAAACTTCATGCTGTAAGACTTCAGATGTAGAAAAGGAGTCTAAGTATCAGGTTATAAGAGCATAGGACACCTAGTCTAGGAGCACTCAACCTAGAGCCGAGAAAGCAGTAATAAATGCCTTTTACACTACCTCTGTCCATGGAAATTGAATATTTACCTGAGATAAGGCTGCCCAGGCTATTAAAATCTCAAATGTTGAATGGCAGTTATGTAATGAGTTTCTTCGAAAAATAGAAAATGAATTGCCATTTAACAAACACTGCCTGGAATGTTGCTAATTGAAGTTATGTGAGGCGTGCTTGGGGGTTCATTATACCTTCTCTCCACTTTCGGGTATGTTTGAAAATGACCAAACTAAAAAAAAAAAAAAAAAAAAAAAAATCTGAAAAAACAGCCTCCTTTGTTTCCCCTTAAGGTAAAGCACTTTCTAAATGTAAAGTACCCCACAGGGCAGAAATAACAAAGAGGATGGTGTTCAGACCCACTCACCTTCTTCCAAAAACTAGAATTGGACTATTGGTTTTTTAGGCCATAGCCAAACTGTGATATGATGAAGCTTTAGCAGAAAACTCTGTGACTTGATAAGATTGCCCATGTAGAAATGCAGGCAAAGAATTCAGCAAGAGATATGAAGACCACCTTAGGAATTTGTACCTGTGTACATTATGAAGGTCACAAAGCTTCACTCTAAAAATGAGTTACATGTAGAATTATTATCTCAGATTTTAAAAATGTGTTTATTCCTAAGCCTTTAGAAAATATAAACACAACAACAAAGGCATACATACCTATCTCTTGTAACTGGACTACATTCACAGAGCTCCTTACTAAATTCTGGAAGAGGTTTTGCTAAGCTTGTAGCTTTACTATTGTACCCTACAAACCAGTAAGTTTGAGCTTAATTGAACCAAGATAGCAAATGAATTTCAGACCACAGTACTTCAGAGAAAATAGTCTGACACCAGGTCAATCATTTTCAGACATACAAAAGAGGGATGAAATATTAACATACATTGTAGAGGAGGATTTTTGTGGTTTGTAACACGATTGGTTATGGTTTTTCAAATACAAGTAGTGAGCATGAGTCCAGACTGAGAAAGCCTCTGCCCAATTGATTAGAATTGGAGTTGGTTCAGGTTGACAAAGTGAGAGTTTAGGATGTGAAGAATGTCTGACCACTTATAAACCAAAATTTGGACTGAGGTTGTTTCTTCAAAGAAACAGATTTCTAGAAAACCATCATAATCGTGATCATCATCAAAGTAAACAAGCATTCAATCTGTCAGATTTTATCCAGTTTCGCTCTGAGAACATGTCATTGGCAAATGACCAGACTGTTCTCTACCCTTCTACAGAAATATAACTTAAGTCAAGTGAGTGACTTGCATAAGACCATACAGTTTTATCCAATATCCCTTATTTTTCTACATTTCTACAATTATCATTTTTTTTATCTTGAAAGCCAAGTATGTAGTGAAAGTCATGGAATTCAGAGTTGTTTTTCTTAGGATACACTTAAAATGAAGATTTAAAGATCCAGGAGCTTGATTTATCAGTTTACATTTTAAAATTGCCTACTATACATGCGATTGCTTACTGCTTTAGGAAGTACTTGATTTTTACTAGGGTTTTAGAGCATGTATAAAATACAGTTTATATTTGGAGACCATTCGTGGTCTCTGTTTGTCCATACAAAATCCAGCAACCTTAGCTGTTGATAAAATTTGGAGGCTTACCATTGTGATCAATTAAGGTTGCATCTTACATACGTTTATCTTCTATATTCATTTACGGTACTCACTCTGAGCTTGGACAGTCTAATTAAAAAAACCAAGCATCTTCAAATAATCTGTACTTAGGCAACACACAGGTCAAATCTCAATATAAGCTCTGCTTCAGTTACAAGGAGGAGCCTTACCTCAGTGAAGGGAAAAATCAGATAGAAAAAGGCACTCCAATTCCCAACTCTTATATACACATCTAGGGGTAGTTATGGATCCAAGAGGAAAAAAAGCAAGTCAACCAGGTGAAAAATGGCAACAACAACAAAAAAGATCAGGTGGCTGTTTTGAAAAAAATTAAAACGTCCCTTTTCCTCCTCTCTTACCTATTTTATAGATTGACCAAAAAACCCTTAGTCTGGGCCGTACTTGGGAGTTTTGCTCTTCTCATCCAGTCCTGTGAAGGACATTCACATTGCACTTAACTGGTGATGAGAATAGAGCAGTGAGAAAGAGATTAATAAGACTTTGCAGGCTCATCAATGTCATATTGGGGCTCAAAAGTTTGATAAGATAACTTGGAAAGTCCAGCTACTTCAGAGAGTTTGAAGACAGCCCCTACCCCCAGCTATGTTTTGTATCCAAAAAGAACCTTTCGCTAGCTGAGTTCATCATCATTTACTTTGTCTTCAGCACAGGGACTGCTTGCATATGCAGGCTTTTATTTCAAAAGGGATTCTCTTCTGATTTTGGTGTCACTTCATACATTTCTCTAACAAGAAATTCTCTCTGCAGCTGTACTTACGTTAGGGACACAAATGTACCTTATTAATGCTAGTTATCAAGGCAAAGGGTTTGAAAATACTTGCTAAACATTTGTTTATTTATATAAAATATTTCAGAGTTTTACACAGCTAAATATAGGCATATAACAAACACTTTGAGTGTGTGAAAGAAATATAAATGATTCCAGCAGATGGTATGGTCAGAAGCAAAGGGTTTGCAAGGGCAAGAAATAGCACCAATCCAAATTGAGAAATCTGAATGGCTATAATTGTAACACATCTATAGTGGAATCAAGAAGGTCATTTACATTATGTTAAGAAATACAGAAGCAGAGTCTTATATAAGCATGTTACACAAAATGGAGATTTGGCACATGGTTTATCATTGGACGATGTACCACACAGTTTTTATTTTGGTTCCAGCAGAAAAGAAATGTTGACAAATTTCTTTCTCTCTTTGCTTCCTACTTTATTCAATAGAAGAGGTAACAATAGCATCTGCTGCAGTTGGCTGGAGCCTGAGATGAGGAAATTGTAGATGATGGGCCTCCCAGGCATATCGACACTAAAAAGCTCATGCTACAGCCACGGCACAGTCAGGCTAGCACTCCAACGGGAGCGGCAGATACACAAGGCAGCCACTGTGAACCAGAGCAGGGCCTGCCAAGACAGCATGTAAAGTAATTTTTACTGGCCTGAAGTGGTTTCCACCACCACGGCTCCAGGAACTGCCACAAGGCAGGACAGGTTTATCTCTGACATGTTCTCCATCTCCCTTTGGCATCGCTCTACGATTATCTGCTGCTGTAGCCTCACTGACCAAATGGGTACCCAGTGCATTCAGGGTGCTCCCTGGCTACCCATCAGCCTTTGTTTCCATTAGTCATGGGCTTGAAGATCTGGGATGCTTAATTGGGTCTAATGTGTCAAAATTACCTACTCCAATCATCTTGGTGCCAAACACAACACTTCCTCTCATTATATAGGTGCTTTCTGGTTATTTTCCTAATGCATCTAGAAAATGTTAAGGGACCCTTTAATCAAATTAATTTGAACAAAATTTTAAGGACCATATCACAGTGGAAAACATACTAGACTAGCAGTCTGAAGACTTGAGTCCAGCAGAAGTCTATGGGAAAGCTGTCAACCTCATTGGCCTAATTTTGTTTTCTCAACTCTGAAATTTTTTTTAAAAAAGAGAAGGCTACAGGGGGGGAAGTGGTCTGAGAGGCTAGAAATGTCCCTTCCCCGTCTATGATTCATTGTGAATGAATCATAGTCCTGTTTCTGAGTTCAAAAAGAGGCCCACTAACCCCAGTAAATCTTGAATTACAGAAAGATGTAAAGGAAATATTTTTGAGTTAGGATGTAAGGAGAGTTAAGAGCACAAGTTTCTGCTACCCACAAGCTGATTTTACCAGAAGTAATCAGGTAGCAGTTATGAAATACATTTTGAGAATGGACTTTTTTCCTACTTTCTTACCTATTTCATAGACTATTCATAAACCCTGTATTTTGGGGTCATCTTAGGGGTCTTGGCTCCTCTCATCCAGCCTGGGGAGGGAAATTCACATTGTATTTAGCCAGGCTGATGAGCATGCAGAGCAGAGTTCCACCAATCCAGTAAATAAGGTTCAGCAATGTCACACTCAGAGGTAGAATAAATGAGGTCATAAATGAGTTGTTATTTTCCCATCAAAAGGTGGAGTATGCTTCCCCATTCCTTGAATCTGGAATCGACCCTGACTTGTTTTAAACCAAGGAATGTAGTAAAAGCAACTGTCTCAAAAGGCCTTACAGCTTCCCCTTTGAGGTCCTCAGAACCCTGAGTCCACTGGAGGAGGACGGAAAGCCTTGGGGAGAAAGAGAGACCCCATTTGGCTTTCCCAGCCCTTCACGCTGACTGAGAAAAAGCGCTCAGGAGAGATCGGCAGAAGATCCACGTCCTGCCCCAAGTCAACCCACAGATTTGTGAGAAATAACAGATTATTGTGGTTTTAAGCCACTGTGTTTTGGGTTGGTATTTGTAGATAGCAATGCTAACTGATAGACATACCCTCTGCTCTGCCAACTCCTATGGCACATAGGTGTACCGGAAACAAGTCCAGTTAGAGTATTTTAAAACATGAGTCAATGCTCAACACCAAAAACAATGAACACACATTCCATAAGCAAGTATTTAATCAGCAACTTATCTTTGGTAAATTTCTATGATTTAAAAATGAAGTGTGCTGTCCCAGAAATCTGTACTCTCAAAAATCAAAAGGCAAATAATTTCAGGAACCTGCAAGCTTGGGCAGGCGGTCTGACATTATGACTCACTTTCCTTCCATTCATCTCATCTGTTATCTTTGGCCTCCATGAAACAATGAAAAAGGGACAGTCACTAAGTCATATGCCACTTGAGGGCACTCCTGGGGCTTATTGTTTGGAACTGCCAAAATGCTGGACATCATACCAACTGTGAATACGAAGCAATGTGACTGATATCGTAGCACAAAAGACTAGCATTTATCAACTCCAAAGAGCATGGCCCTTCAAAGTAGCCACTTTGAGAGGACAAAGATTTATTGCAATGCTGCCATGGTGCAAAAATATTTTTGGAACTCCTTTTTGGCAGTAGAGTTAAACGCCTACGGCCTGTTCTTTTGAATCCAGTAATGGTGGCACATCTTTGTCCTTGAAGGTGGATTTATTTATTTATTTTTCTAATGCCAAGAGATACCTGGAGCCAAGTGTATGGTTTGTATGCTTGCTGACCAAGGTAAGAAACACGATTAGATTTCTTTTCTTTCCAAGTAATGAGCCTAGTTCTCTGTATGCTTTAAAAGTTTATAATTAAAGTAAGTCTCACAAAGAAGTTCTTCAAATATGTAAAATAAGACTGGCACTCAAATTAGCTTTTTGTTGTTGTTGTTGTTAAAGCTAAAAGCTTTGAGGTGGGTTATCGTTTGGACACAGTAATTCTGCCACGTTAAAAATTAGTTTTTTTTTTACCATAAGCAGTGGTTTTCACCCAGGGATGATTTTATACCCAAGGGGACATCTGGCTATGCCTAGGACTTTTTTTTTTATTGTAACAATGTGGGGAAGGGAGGTGAGGGTGGGGCGCGTTACTGGCATCTGGTGAGCAAAGCCCAGGATACCGCTAAACATACTACAATGTATAGGACGGCTCTCACAGCAAAAATTCTATGATCTAAAACGTCCAAACTGCTGAGGCTGAGAAACCCTGCTTATAGAAACAATTGGTTCTAATAAGAGAAGCATTAATTTTAGTGCAATGAAATAATTATAACAGTACTTAACACATTTTTCCGTGTTACATATTCCAGTTGCCACCCATCTTCTATGTTAATGTATACATGCACATGTTTTCTACCCTTCTGAATCGACAATTACATAGAACTCAAACTCACAGTTCAGAAAATATAATAGTATTCTTTGTTGACATTACTAGAGTCAATTGAAATAACTATGTGAGGTAAAACAATTTTTAAAAGTCAGTAACTGTAAACATTTGTTGACTTATTTCTATATTAACAGGCTAATTAATCACTTTACACAGCTCTTATTTAATCTTTAAAACCAATACTATGAAAGAAATACCACTATATCCCCATATTACTGATCCGGAAATTGAGTCTTAGAAAGATTGTTTAATGTGCTCAAGGTCGCAGATGCAGTAAACAGTACAGCTAAGATTTGAACTCTGTTTGTTAGAACAATTTCAATTGCAGAGTTTTCACTTCCATGCATTGCTGGTCCCTAAGAACAGCTCTATGTGCTGGGAGCCATCTCATTTGCAGGTTAGGGACAGTTCTACTCTCATTTATAAGATATAAATTGAGCAAAATGGAAAATGGCAGTATAATATACACATAGATCAGAAAGGGGGTTCTCCTGACTCAGCTTACTAGTTAAGTACGTGTTCTTCAGCAAATCACTTAACTTCTCAGAGTCTCAGTTTCCTTAGCTGGAGAGTGAGAAAAGTAATAATGCACATCTGCTACTCTTACCATAAACATCAAATAAAATAAGTGACGAGGAGATGCTCTGTAAACAGTCACTTACAACACAAAAGTAAGTCGGTTGCTATTCTTAGGCACGCAATGGGAACAGGATTGGTGATAGGTTCTCAGTTGCCCTTGAAGGAACCTACATCATATAGACCTGATACATGATTTTGAAGTTAGATAGTATGGTATTACTATTGGCCTCACCTCTCCTCCACTGCCTTTATATCTGTCATGCTTCTTTTCAAATAAATTTCTCCATTTCATCACGCAGCCAGAGTGCTCTTCTTAGCACCTCAGATTCTCCATTTTGAGTTTTACACTTTATACCTACTGGGGACACTATGCAATTCCTTTTAATGCTTTTTTTTTTGTGCCATTACTTTTAAACTATTTTAGTGGAAGGAAGGTATTTTTCTCTTATAGGACTGGGCCATCAACAGACTGAAGACCCAGCCTCCTGTTTTGTATCACTACGTTGTCTCATAAACTAAGCATTTGCTTCTTATACAGAATTACTGATATATAAAAACAGAATCTGGCATAATGGGTTCCACATGGCACAATTATTTTTCCTCACCTTAAAATGTTTCCATAAATAAGGATATAATTTGTACACTCCACCCATTCTTATCGAGAGATGTTGGCATTTTTAAGAATCCCACCTTTCATCTACAGAAGGCTAGCATCTCCTATTACCTAATTTACACATAAAAATACACCCCAGGTTTAAGGAAAATATGGGTCTATGGTTCACATTTGTCAGCATCTCAAAACTATCACATGCTTTGGAAATACTTGTGGTCTTTGATCTGAAGAGACATTTGAATGGAACATTAGAAGAAATAAAATTGGAATTTAGAATGAATGGTTAAAAATGCATTAAACAATTTTCCACAGCACTCTTAGCTTCTTTGGATCACAAGGTCTTTTGTTTTTATGCTCTTATGAAATGCTTTCCAAAATCTTTTGACTCTGAAAAGGCCATTTTCATCACTATTGGGTTGGGCTTAGGGGTACATGGTTATGCTATGAATATGGCCTACATAGTTTCCTGGTTGTGCTTCCATATGCAAAGTCAGAAAGCATTATGAAGATTGGAATTTAGGAGTTTTTACTCCCCCAAACTGGCATCTGATTTTTTACTGGGCCACGTTAGTGGCCTGTTGGTGCTTCTAGGACATTATTGATCTATATCTGGTATGCAGTTCCTATTCCTTCCAGTTTTGAAGGGCGGTTTGATTCTATGATTGTGATAGATTTAAGTGACACTCAGGAAGCTTATTTTATTTTCCTTGAGATTGTTTCATTTAGAAGATCAATTCAGGAGTTGTGATCTATCCCCTTTTCAATTTTTTTTCATAAATAAATGTTGCTCTTATGAAGAAAAAGTCTTCCCTTTGTCTTAAAAAGAGTTAATATGACGCAAGATTTAGTATCATGGGTCAAGGTTTTATAACTGATTCACTGAAATTATAGCTTTTTCCCAATGTATTCATTCCTAACAAATGCAAATACTTGGAGCAAATCAGTTGTCATGTCCCTTTGGTACTAGAATATAGACTTTATAGAATATGTGGTTTAGAATATAAGCCACAAATTATTCTATAAAACAACATAAGGAACAAGGCTCAAAAGGGGAACAAAATGGCCTTAGTTTCTAAGGGGAAGACTAAGATGATATAGGAGAATATAACGCATGACCTCTAAGGAAATCTCAGTTTAATAAATAGAAAGTTCTGCTCCCAAATCACATTTTACAAATAAGATAAAAACAATACTGTACGTGTCTATTCACGCACTCATATACATATATATATGCACTGCACGATTATATATATATGTGTGTATATATATGCACACACATATATATGTGCTGTGAAGAGATAATGGCAAATATCTGACAACATGTGCAGTAAAGAGCTAAGTGAAAGGGACTAGGTGGTCTCTGCAACACAAAGAGTAAGAACTGGATATAATGATGGGTAAACAGACCATGGACTTTGAAATCAGGATGAAATGTATATGCTGTATGACCTTGAACAAATCACTTACTACCTCCCTGTGCTTAATGCTCTTTGCAAGCAAAATATATTATTTTCTGGATTAAATGAGTGCTCAGTAATATTTGGAAAACCGTAATGGCTCCATGATTGGTAGCTATTGTGATTATTTATGTTCAAGTGATTAAGGAATGGAAGAGACTCACATGCTAGCAATTGCCTTTGATTTAGAAAGAGTGAAAGAAAGGCCAGAATAGAGCAATGTGGTATGGAATCAGAAAGGAAGGAGTGGCTCATTCTGACCAGGTCACCAGGGAAGGCTTGATGGAGAAATGCCCCCAAAGGGACAGCAGAAAGGGGAGCTAAAATCCATCATGGGACCTAAAGTCTGGAGAATCTGCCTGATTTATAGGGCCATGCAACGTGGGGAACATTGCCACCACTAGTAGTATGAGCTCAGGCAAGTAAGCTAGTCTTACTCAGCCTCTGCTGTTTTTTTCTTCTGTGAAATGGGAAACTAATATTACTCCTTGTAAATACCATGGGAAGGGAAAAGCTGTAACACATATAAAGCACTTACAACAGGGCCTCTTCGGTTGACAAGAGATACCTGGAGCCAAGCGTATGGTTTGTATGGTTGGTGACCAAGGTTGAATAAGGGCTCAACTATCCTGAACTATTAGTATGGCTACAAAATGGGGAGCTATGTCTATATTTAATCATGGAATAGACGCTATGTGGGAAAGAACATGAAATAGTTATAAGTAAGGGAAAGGAAATTTAAAAATTAAGCTCTCATAAAGAAATATCCCAATATATCCCAATATAAAGGGAAAAAAATACAGTCTCTTAGGTGAAAAAACAGACCAAAAAAAATCAGTCCAGCCTTGAAACTCTTATTATATTTGTAAAAATTATTAAAATGCCATATGGAATTCAACAAACTTGGACAAGCAATTACTGAGTGCTTACTAAGGTGTAAGAGCTGGGGTAAAAATGTACATAAGCCATTACTCATGCCTTCTAAGATCTCAAGGCACATATGATCTGCACACACTTAGCTAAACATGCAAAGTGTGAACCTATTCTATGAGAATTTAGAGAGTATTTAATTCTTCCTGTGGGAAAAGAATTGGGGAATAAGCTTAAAATGTTTCTCCAGAGTTACAACTCAAATGTCTACAAGATGAAGCAATCTCATAAATGTGTATAAAATAATAGGGAGTGGAAAGGGTTTGGAAAACTGGATAGTGCATTCCAGCTTAAAGAAATTCATGCTCAAATTTTTAAAAAATTATCATGTACATCAACAAAACCATCCGAAGCCAGTTTGCAACCTCTGCAATACAAATAGGAAGTGCTATTTAAGTTGGATTATGCGTCAAGGTTGAAAATCATCAAGTAGAGAAGGGGAATTGTTGAAATTCGAGACCAGATAAATATATTTTGCTGAGAGCCAGAGATGAAGATACTTGAAATGTGTAGCTATCAGAAGATGGCCCAAGGAGTCAGCAATGAGGTGCGAAGGGTGAGATCAGCCTAGATTACAAAGGGTCATGAATGCAATGATAAGCAGTTAAGACCTCATCTTGAACGCTTTAAGGATCACAGTATTAAGTTCCTTTAACAGCATCATTTTAAGAGTTGAAAGGTTTCTCAGGTCTTTATACAAACAGATGTATTATTATAAATGATTCTCTCTAACACATAGCATCAACATGTTCTCTCTCGCTGAGAAGTCTTACGGGATTACCATAGTTGAAAATATGTACATTTGAAAAAAATCCATTTATTTAATGATTTGGATATTTATAAACATTTGTGATTTAATAAAATGGATGGCTCAGGTTACACAGATGACATCCAAGTTCATGTTGAATTTTTCTTCTCAGAGTTCTAAATATACACACAGCTTTTAAAAGGTACTCAGTAATGAATAATTATTAATAATTTAAAATTACTGCATACTTCTATATGCTATGCACTATCTCAAGTGCTTTATATCTATCTATTTTATGTCATTTTACTTAATTTTTATAAAATTCTCATTGCTATTTACAGTGTTATCCCATGTTACAGGTGAAGAAACAGAGATTAAATAATTTGTCCAAAGGCACACTGCCAGTAAGTAAACAAGCTGACAGTCTATCTCTCCAGAGTGCGTACCCTCAATGGTGAGATTCTACGCTCTGTATGAACTGATGGATAACTAGAGTTGGCCTTTCCTTCCTTGCTGTTGAACCAGACCTTCTTTCTTTTAGGAATCTGGTAGACTCTGTCCTCCTTGACCTTCCAAGGTCTTGTCTGTGCTTGTTGCCCTGGGCTATCCCTAAAATTCTTTCTTGTTGTTGACTGTTAGAATTTCTTTTACTTAATGGCTCATTTTTGTCCTACTCCAGTTATGTCTCAGAACCATTGGAGGACCATGATTTCCTTTTCCTGTACTGCACCGCCAGCCCCACCTTTTTTGGGCTACTACCCGACTTCTTTAAAACCTCCTCCATTCTCACCACAGGATATATTGGGCAGAAGGCTTAGATCTACTTTGTCACTACTTCTTTAATATAGAAAAAAAAAAGTTTAGTACATAATAAAAGAAATCACAACACAAAATACAGTATTTACCTTCCAGACTATTTTTTGCGATTATCTGTAACATGATCATGGTTAACCGTGATCAGTATCCCTTTGGAACATGGTTATTGTGGCTTTTTGCATAGTTTCTTTCTGCTTAGAATTGGTTTCTAAACTAGCATTTATGGGATGCTAGATGAATAACTGTCTTTTAAGAATGACTTTAATCTGCTGCTTTGTCACAAAACATTATACTGTCAAGTTTTAACTTGGCTTGTATTCAACTCAAAAATTCATGATAATATGGATATTGACAATGTAGACGTGACCCTCCTAAATAAAGAGGCCAAAACCTCTTACCAGACATGTAAAATTACCTATGGGAAATTATGTCACAGAGCTCAGTTTATGCAGTTCCTTTCCCTCATTGTTTTGAAGTTGCTAACCAATTTCTTCCACCAATATACCTACTCTTCCGTTGTTTGTTTCAATAAGCAGCTTCTCCAGAGCCTCAGGCACAGCACTTCCAAATATCAGCAGCTATTAGCTCAGCAGATTCATCTTTGTTTCCTTATTTCTTCTGAGTAGCCTGTCTCTCTCTGAGGTGAGTCCAGGTGGCTTAACATAACACGGATGTGGGGTGTGTGTGTGTGTGTATTTTCTCAAAATAAGGCATTACAGCTATTTATCTTATTTCTCATGCTTGCTATTTGCTTGCAAACATTTTTGTGTCCGTCACGGTGCCCAGCATGAACCCTATACTTTGCTTATAATCTACAGAGGGTGAAATGTATTTTAAAAATTATATATGTATGTATGTATGTATGTATGTATGTATGTATCTATCTATCTATCTATCTATCTATCTATCTATCTATCTATCTATCTCAGTTTTCTAGTGCCTCCACTTTAATTCTAGTGCCTCCACTTTATGGAAATGGGAGGAAAATTTGGAGAAAGGACAGATTCTGCGTTTTGAAATGCAATGTGAAAAAAATCAGCATGCTGTTTTTCAGTGAAAACTTCCAAATTATGTGTCTCTAATTTTTGTTCCTATTAAATATATAATTACATATGTGTGTGGAGACATGTGTGTATGTGCAGCACGTGTGTGTGTGTGTGTGTGTGTGTGTGTGTGTGTACTCTATTTTTGCCATTAGGCATACAAGGGCAACATTTCTTCTGCTAGCCCAAATTTTCTGTTTCTCTATTCTTTGGCCAAACTCTATCTGAAAACACTTCATGTGTTTCATTTGTGATTTTTATAATCAAGTTCAGCTTTTACCAGACAGAGGCACCATATAATCAGGTACATTGGCTCTCTGAGGCCTGCAAAGAACTGTGTGTAACAGAGTGTACAGACTGATCAAACTAGCACCTGAATTAAAACCAAAAGGCAGGAGAACCAGAAATCTACTTTCATGATGTAAAAGCACTTGCTCAAATTAAAAATAATTTTTAATGTTTTACAATCATGCAGAAAACTGTAGCTGGAGTGGCCAGTCCTCAAAGGAGCCTGTCTTAGATATAGGGAAACAAGAATCTAGATAAGACTTGAGGCCGATTATGCCATCATCTTCTTAGTTATCAGTACTTGAAGCAACCTGTGTAGCCTCTCACTTCTCTTGACCCAACGTAATTCTCTTAAGCCAACGTACTGTTGTTATGAACATCAAAGAAAATAAAGCATAGGGGAGTGCTTTGAAATTAGTAAAATACTCTACATAAACGCAAGGTAATGTTATTACTCGTTTTATCTAGGAAAACATTTGCTGGAAAAGAGAAACTTTATCCTGTTTGGAATTTGCCAGCCGATTGTTTAACAATGAGCATTGTAGCATGGTTTGGCTAGGTGAATTTCATTGCTTTTATTCTGATCAATCCATTGACCCCATTTCTAAAAAACTAGCCCCTTTTCTAGGGTCTACTGTATCATATTATAGTACAACATGGGGTATGAAAGAGAGCTATGGAATTAAGTCACGATAGAACTGATTTAAGACAGATGCTTTCTTGTGTTTTTCCTATACTCCCACACTTCTATTTTACTTAACTGTGGAAGAAGCAATATTTCCTCATCTTCGAATTTCTCATGTTATAAAGAACTATCATGAAATTATATGTACTATATATTTATATAGTAATAAATAGACTCTGACCAGATAGCTTAAGTAGTCTGTTAGTAATGACACTTAAGAGGAACTCAAGCAACTGGAAGAAATCAGTTTAATATTTAAAAACCTATAAACATTTAAATATATTGCAATCTCAGTGGTGATGTAGCTATTAGACTTAAGCAAAAAATACAATCTATACATTTCAAGAGAAAAATACAAGCTTATTATCTTTGAGTAAATAAAATAACTCCTTCCAAATTATAGATCTTATATTCTATTAAATACATTTTTAAAAAATCAAATTAGTGATGTTATGAGACTTGATATTACTAATGTGCAGAAGGCATCTTTAAGCAATAAGATATTCTCCCTAAAGCTTGTATGATATTATTTTGTTTAGTAATTGTTTCCCTATAAATAGTAAAAAGGTTGTATCAGTTCAGCCTACAAGAACTTGTCAAACAATATAAATTTGTTTTTAAGAATAGTCCCCCACATATTATTTTTTGTTTTACATATTTACAGCCATGTGCCCACTTAATTTTGTGTTTATTTATTTCTCTTCACTGGGAAAAGACAATAGCAATGGACCACAGCTACCTACTACCTCCAGGGGAAGTATGCATCTATGTCAAATCCATCCTATTGATGTTAGCATAGGCCTCATTTGACCAAAAGAGAGCTGTGTTATTTACGAAGGCATTTACTATCCCAGAATGTCAAAAAGTTGCAAAAACATCCAATGAGAAACAATTTAGCTTTCTGTTTCCTTAGAAACCTCCTGACTGCAAGTGAAACAAATGCCTCTTACCTGCAATGCACAACCATCGGACCAGCATCGGGAGGGTTACAGGTTTTGACTCTACGTAAGAAAGCTAGAAAAGGTGTAGGGTGTTCTGGAACACCATGATCAGGCCAGGCGGTGAACTGGAATTGTCTCACTTCTCTCTTCTCACTTGAACCATTCTGTGAAATAGGAGTATCAGCTGAAATGCTGTTTTCCCAGCCTCAGGTGGTAAGGATGAATAACAGGGAAGAGGTAATGCTAAAATGTGCTATTTTAATTCCTTTCTCCCACCCTATATCCTTTGGTAAGACACACTCTTTGGAGATATAAACCCCAAGCTATTTGTAAATGACAAATATTTGCGCAGGAAGACAAAATTCTTAGGTGAGAAGCATTACATTTTTCAAGTTTAACTACCAGGAGAGCTCCTATCACATTTTCCAGGAAGAACTAGTTCTTCTTCATCTATTCTTCATTGGCTGAAACTTTCATTCGGAGCAAGAGTTTTCTATTTACTGATAAATCGTCAGACAAGAAGAAAAATGGCTGAGTGATAATGGAAGATTTATTTCATTCTTCACTGTTGCCACTGGGATCAAGATTTAAGTAAAGCCTTAAGAGATTTGATTTCTCAAAAGAAGCTTTCTTTAAACAATAGAGAGGGTAAAGAGAGGAGAAAAAGATGAAAAGCAAACCTTGTAAAGTGCAAATGTTCGAACACAATATGTGGCCAGCTCCACAGTATCAAGCAGCGTTACTTGAACCAGTCCGTGGGTTTCTGTGCCTCTGCTAGGCCAATACTGGTCACACTTCACCTACAAGAAACAAGTGACGCATTCAGGGCAAATGCTCGTCAATTTCTCTATTAACTTTGCTTTGAGTTGCTGTTGAAGGAAAACAGCTTTTCTGCATTTCATTTTATGTTGATCTTTTTCTGGCATGCATTTTTGTTATCCCAATATATGTAAATTACTGCTCTGATGCCAATACAAACCACATTTTTCAAACTGGTAGGAATACTAAACAGTAACAGATTCAATTTTCCTGGAGAAAAAATAAGTTGCAGATTGTTGTTGGGTAAAATACAGAGAGAGCGATCTGAAACTTCAGTGTGCTTGAAAAGAAAACAGATTTGCCCTGGGATAGACGTTATGAATCGCATCGGGAGGATGACACTTTGGCATTTAAACTACATGGTAAGATAGTGTTAATTCATCAAGATATAAAAGGCATAAGGTTTTTCATCTTGAGCTATCACAACTTCCAGATATGCTTGTTTAAAGAAAAGTAGAAATAATTGGAAAATCTATCAAAGTATAATAAACAACATAAGCATGTGCTTTTTTTTTTTTTAACACAAGATAAATGTTATTTGTATCTAAAGCAAATAAACCTACAATGTCTACAGGAAAAAGAGCGTCTGTTCTTTAAAAAGAGCCTCAGACGGTCATACACCAACAGTGCAAAGTTTAAATAATTTAAAATTCATTCAAGATGAATAATCTACAATTTCTATGTGGAGTGGAACAAAAGCACATAAAACGTATTCAACCCAATTAGTTTAACACACAACAAAGAATAATTCCAAGTCTGCAGTAAGTCTCAAATTTACTGAATGAGTCTGTTGGGCATTAAAAAGCATAATGAAAAATAACAAACACAGCACAATATTTTTGTAGTAACGCCATAGGTCTGACTATATTTACCCTTTCTATCTCAGACTTTTTTTTTAATGGGAGTAATTCTTAGGAGAACCCAACTGAAATACATTTCTCTTGGTAAAGAAAGCTCCTAGCAGTAGTTTAAAATAGGGAATACACCTTTCTATTTGAAAAAGAAAGAACAGAAAATCACAATCTTTGGATTTAAACAAAGGCAATAAAGCATTATTATTAGAGACACTAGAAATTTTTTGGTCCAGCCAATAGAATTATTGCATAATGATTTGCTTTTATGTTTAATATGAGTATTTGTAACATTCTGTGAATAATATTGTAATTTTCTCTTTCACAGAGACAGCATCTGCTCCTCTGAGAATTCGGGCTCTTTCCATGAAACAATTGGCCCTTCTAAGAAAGGGAGAGGTTCTATCCTGTACAGAATTTCCTAGACAAAACAAAAAAGAAAAGCACTTTACAGCTATATACTAAGCTAGATATTAAATTCACAAGGTTTCATTCCTATGCTTTGACTTTAACTTTGAGACCCACGCAAACATCACCTTTTTGATGAAAACAAACAAAAATTGTCCACAGTAAGACACAAATTTTACCTTAGTAAGATTTAAAAAATACTTTGTGTGTTTCCTAGTTGTACAAAATAGCCTTCTGTGTGTTTATTTTTATCATTTGCCCTAACTCAAAGAGATAACGACACAGGGAAATGAGAATTCTTGAAGGAGAATACTGACGTAGAGTGACCAGGCATGGGCATTTCTACATGTTCTTTCACCATAAGCTAAAACCCAGGTCACTGATGACATATTTAGCAAAAACTACCATCTGAATAGAACCAACACTACTTAAGCAGTCATGATTTAGATGAGAAAAAAAATCGCAAACATTGTGCCAAAGGCTTTGTTTTAAACCATGAAATAGATGTCAAGTGGATGTCTACCAGCAGAGGACAAAAGGAACTCTGGAGGCCTCATACTGTAGTATTCAAGAAGATGCCAACAATGTGTTGAATTGAAGATTCAAGAAAGAAATTAAAATTCATCATTTAACAATTTCAGCTGGACAGCAACCCTTTGGTTTAAAATAAACTAATGAAATCCCTGAGGACAAATATCCCACTGTGATATGCACAAAACAGCATATATGATGCCACAAAATCATCTATACAGTCAGTTCAATGCACTGAACCAAATTCAATAAAACTATATTTTAAAACTGGGACTTGATTACATTTAGACCTTCTCGTGAGGTAAGAAAAGGAGATGAAGGAAAGAATGAGAAGGCAACCTTCATACAACTTTTGGAAAAAAGACTCTCCACCTACAAATCTTCTCCATTCCTAAGATGCAGGAAAAACTAAAATTATACTAATCCTCACATTTCTAGTAATAAGTTTCAAACTGCAGCTATTATTGGCTTAGACTCTGACCCCTTTACAAAAAAAAAAATACCACGAAGCATTACTATAAGGGGTAAACGCTGTGCAAATTTCTAGCTAAAAGAGGAAAAAAGTTGTTTTTGTACTCAATTTGAATAATGCACTTTAATCTTATTATTCACCAAAAGAAAAATAAACGTTTCAAACTCAACTGCAAAAATCAGAAGCAATTTTTTAAAGTGGATATATTTAAATATTACCATTTTCTCTCAGGAAATATATCTCAAAAGGACCTTATGAAAAATAAATATCCTAACGTATGTGAAAATGCACACACGTGGCCTCAGCAGTGGGATCAGAAGCTTTCCCTGGGCTTATCTGAATAGCGACAGCAATACATTTTTCCCTTTGCTGGCGAGCACCTCAGCACTTCCTTTCTCGACCTCATTCTCTGAGTAGCCTGCACACCTTCATCTGATTTTGGAGGGCTGAATTTAAGGGCTTAGAGTTGCTGACAAATATGATTTTAAGTCTCATTTTTTGCCATATGCTGAACATATGATTTCTGATTTCAGCATTAGGAAGCAAGTATGAAGTGTAGCGAGAAAAAAAAGGAGAACAATGGAAATATTTTTTCTTTCCTCATTAGCTAGTATAAATGAACTGTCTCCATTTTCCTCTCTTAAAATGTTTTCTTTTGACAACAGCCCTTCCCCTACTCGATTTTCTTAAGAGAAAATCTCATAAGGTATTTCTAGAGAGAGTTACTATTTGTTAGGCTTCACACATAAAGCTGATTGTGAGACAAGAAATGAAGGCAGCTCCCTTTGAGTACATAAGAACTAGAAGGCAGGAATTACTGAATACAAATACTGTTTTTTGCCTTTTTCTATTGATTTAGAATGGATACAAGTGGCCTTCAGGACTGATTCATGGAAGGTCAGCCAGAGTCTCCCTGGATGCCTCGAAAATTGCTTCTCTGTTTCCAGGACCAAAGTCTAGCCACCTCATCTGTGAAATGGGAACAGTGTCTCCAGCATTACGGAGCTATTGTGGGGACTAAAATGATGCCCCTAAAACACTTAACCCAAATGGCTGGCACAAACAGGCATTCAACAAACACTAGCTATTATTGGTTATCAGTTCGATGACATTCTGGATTTTTGTGCGTGTCTGGTTGTTGTTATAAATTAACTAAATCAATCTAAGTGTGAAAAAAAGAACATGTTATTCATTTCAGCAGATATGGGCTTAGGATTTTCTAGGTGCAAAGCAAGGTGTTAGCAGTTGTGGGGCACTGAGGTGAGATAAGACCCAGACCCTGCCCTCAACCCATCAGTCTTATTGACTTAAGTGGGGGTGATTTTAAACCTCCTAGTTCTCCAAATAGGTGGTTCTGAGATACGAAACAATTCCCTTAATCTATGTGGGCCCCAATCTCTTCTGAGAAGAGTATGTGTTCAACTCTGAGGTGGAAAAGAAGAGCAGCAGAACTTGTCACTCAAGCTGTGGTTTAGAAACATCACCCAGTAACTTTATTTGAAGCTTCAACTGAGACAGTTTAGAGTTTTGGCTAAATTTGGGGGAGGCATTTCTTTTTATTATCACAAAGTTATTACCCCTAAGTGAAGCTTTCATTTTTCTATAATTATGGAAAGAACAGGGTGACCATTGCTAAATTTATACTATGGAATTCATTTATTTTACCTCTTTCATGACAAACTATCAAAATCAAGTTGATGGAATAATGAAACATTTAAATGTATTTTAAAAAATCTTGTCATTGCAAATATTTGGTAGGAGCTGATCCATTAGGTCTGCTGACCATACTTTGGGAGAAGGGCTCTCGTTCTAGGCTATTTTTATTCCCATAGAGCTTATCTTGGGAGTGCTTGGCATATTGTAGGCACTCAATGAGTGGTAACCAACTTTATAATCAATTAACTGTGGTCTAGATTGGCTTATTTTTAAATCGTCTAAAACTTTCTGAAAACAAAACCTCCTCATCTCAATTTAATAAAGACTTACTGAGCATGGCAACATGGCAAGGCATCAGAATTCCAACTGTAATAAACCGATACCTCCAAAGGGCTGTAGCATTGCTAATCCAAAACGTATTTGCCACATGGTACTTTGAAAAGTCTGCTTTGGACCAGATTATTTAGCCAAAGAAAGACTTAGAATAGGCAATAAACGATACGTGGGGCACCATAACTGTTGCTAAAAGTGACTGTAAATTTGTACCTAGTAAGTTTGGGCAGTGGTTCTTCATTAGTATTCTGTAACGTATGGACAAGCAGGCTAACTTCAGATAACACAAGTCAAAGTTATTTTTGGGAGTAAGGAAATGTTGGTACCCTTTTGCCAATACCCACTGAATGAGGGAGACTATAATGAAGGAAAGTTTTAGATAAATATCATAAATTTTAGCGGGCAGAAAAATTAAATGCTGAATTATTTATTTCTACAGGTTATAGTAACTATTCTGGAAATTTTTAAGACCAGATTGAATACCTGATTTTCCATAATAAGGACAGAGAGCATCTCAGTGATTCTCTTTTAATAACAGTGTAGTTCTCTGCACTCAATCAATATTCGGCTATATCTATTCCCAACTGGTAGTCAGTCTGGTTTGTGTATTCCCCCATTTTATTATATCTTTACTAACACTAATTAGTGGAGGACAAAGAGGCAGTACAATATTTGAAATGAGAGTGCTATTAAAGCATTTGACCACCAGTGCAGCTTTTCATATATACAGCCATAAAGTTGAAAAATATTATTCTCAAAATAAACCAAATTACATATCATAAAATTGCTTACCAGTTCATTGAACCATTCACACACTTTCCTAACTGCTTATTAATTTTAAAAAAGTTATTCCCTTTTGTTTGATGTGTCTGCCAGAAGTTGACATAGGGAGCTGCCGTAAACTTTTCCAATGACTTTCCCCATTAAATTGAAAGTCATTAGGTCTCAAGTTTCTGGTACTTTGTCCTAACCAGAGCAGAACTGTGTGAGGTGCCTCTTTCTCATGGCCAAGCAGCACTGATATCAGCTCTTCCTACATGTGGTGAGTCCTCAGAGTATCCACCTCAGACATTATCACTCCTGAGGAGCACCTGGGTGCCCCACATGGCCCTACAGCCACCTCTGCTTCTGCCTTGGTCTACTCAGCAGTTGCCTTTCACTCCAGTGTCACCTCTTCCAAACAATATCATTGGATGACTCAGTGTTTCAATAAAAATATAATTCATAGGTACCAGTCAGTATCAATGCAGTTCAATATTTTAACAACCAGTACAACTATGTTGGGTATTTACCAGTTGAACATCAGCCTTTCTGGACATTCTGCTGATAAAGATTAGAGAAAAACCAAACATTGGACCCTAAGCACTAGTAAACAGAGATTAATACATACTTCTGAAAACCTTAGAAATGAGACCTAATCCAGCACAGGAGTACCACAGACATGAATGCAGAGAATGAGAGAGGCTTTGTACAAAGTCATCAGGAGCAAAGTTGCATCTCCTTCCCCCATTCCAGCTCTTTACTCAGGCCATGAGGACTCTAACTGGCTTTAAGAGGAATGCTTTGAGCCAGAATCTGTCGGCTGCCTTTCTAAGTAGAGCAGGTGGGGTGGGGAAAGAAGGTAGATAGTCCAGAAAGCTAACAAACAGCAAGAAATTGGTGGGATTCTTTCTGTTTTATCTGACACTGTGTCTGCTGACAAGAGAAAACCAAGAGTGTGGAACTTGCTAGATAAGGACCCCAACATCCTTTAGATTGCCAACACGAGCATCATTCTTTTTGTTGCCAGCGTCCTATTTACATTAAGTATCCACCACTTTCAAAACAATCCCATACATCATGCAGACTCCAAAGGCAATGTTTGTGCTGCTGGTCCTAAAGTTGCTTAAAGAAAAAAGCAGTTTCTGTTGCCCTAGATAGGCAGCGCTTTAGGCTGCAGTTTGAGAAATTAAATGTTCACGGCCTTTGGTGCTTCCAGTTCCATTTGGAAAAGGACATAGACCTGGCATTTGGAAAGCACTTGCTCTCCATTAAACTTACCGAACCTTGACAAACCCGAAGGGCCAAGAATTAGTCTGCCACTGGCCAAGGCTGGGCTTTCCAAAACCGATAACAGCAATGAAAACAACAGCACTGCCATTTATAATCTTCAACGGGATTTTGTCAAATTTTAACCCAAAAGGATCTCACAATCTGAAAAGAATCTCAAGCTTCGTTTTATAGGAAAAGAAAAAATGTTTGAGCACAATCTCTTTTTCTGCTGTTTCATGCTCAGAATTGCCCTCTTAGCCACAGAACAAAATGTGAACATGTCTCCATCTCACCTTCACTTTGTGCTAGGGGAAGTTTACTAAGATGACATTCAAGGACTAAAGAAGACACAGGAGGAGGAGTGAGTGATCATTAGGTCAGAAGTGTTCCACCAGCCAAATGTCAAGTTCTCTAAACTGTTAACAAAATGCAGTTAACACCAGCCCAGTGCCTTTGGCCCTGACAGCATCTAACCTCCATTCTTTGGCACAAACCACAAAATTTAGTAGGGCAGGAATTTTCCGATTTTTTGGCCTAAGATACAAGTCGAGTCACGATGCACAAAACATTTGATCTGCTTTACTAATGTATGGCATCATCTGGTTTGTATGATTCCCTATTTGGAAACAGAAAATGGGACTTAAGATAGCTTGGAAACCAAGAATAGAATTTTTCATTTCTAGCCCTATATTTTCACTACGAATTGACACAACCCACACTGGATTACAATCAAAATCATGACCCATTTGTTAAGTGTCAAAATTTCACTCCCCACCTCCAACATTTATAATACTAAGTACATTTACAAACCTCTTTAAGTGAATCAACCCCCACTATAAAGCTTGCAAGGGAAGATAAATAATGAGTCTCTACTATGGGCAAGGAATGAAGGCAGGCTACAGAGGTGAAATGAAAGTCAGATATACTCTAACCCTGAGTAAGCCTTTCAACTTCTAACGCTAATCATGGTTATTCAAGAACTTTCTAAGCATGAGGTTGATACATTACCTCTGTGTTCTGTATTTCAAGATGGAAGACAGAGTAAGAGAGAAACAGTCAAGAGGAGAGAGATGAAGGGAAAAAGGTGAACGATCACAACTAAATAATAATTTAATATACACCTAAAAAAGCAGACAAATCCTACCTCATAGATACCATCTTGTGCCCCAGTCATCCACAAATAATATCCTTGGAGTGGAAATCCCAGCTGTATACATTTTACTTTCCCTACAAAGTGCTTCATTTTTTCCAAACATTTTCCTCCTTCCATGTGGTTGCCCAGACCAATTCGTGTGCTTATTGGCATGTTATGAAACATGGAAACAATTAGAAACCACATTCTAGGGCACTAGAATGACTTGCTACAGAATCAATGGACTACGCAAAACTTGAGAGGATTTGGCAATAAAGATGGAAACTGTGGGAAAAAAACCCCACTAACAGTATTTCATATTACACAGTACATTCTACAACAGCTTTAAACTGATCTGTGTGTTTCAGGCAGCAGTCATGCTTTCTCTTCAGAATCTCCAGCTTCTATCATTGTTTTTAGTTTTAGTTTTTTGTCGTCGTTTTGAGATGGAGTTTCACTCTTGTTGCCCAGGCTAGAGTATAATGGTGCAATCTTGGCCCACCACAACCTCTGCCTCCCAGGTTCAAGTGATTCTCCTGCTTCAGCCTCCAGAGTAGCTGGGATTACAGGCGTGTGACACTATGCCTGGCCAATTTTGTATTTTTAGTAGAGATGGGGTTTCTCCATGTTGGTCATGTTGGTTTCAAACTCCTGACCCCAGGTGATCTGCCCCCCCTTGGCCTCCCAAAATGCTGAGATTACAGGCGTGAGCCACACTGCACCCGGCCCATTGTTTTTTTCTTTATGTACCCTAATGAAACTCATATGAAATATTCAACTTATACTTTTCCTTCAGGGTTGATAGCTGAACGTATACAATAGGCAAAGAGTCTTCTCAGTTAAGTCTGGAATTCTTCAAAGGCCACATTTGAAGGGAAGTGATAACATTTGAAAATCAAAGAACTCTTGTTTTCGAATAATCAACTTAAGTCCTAAGTCATACTTCACACTTACAAGGGTTTCTTTAGCCATGCAAATACTAAGAATGATCAGTGCTCAAAACAGATGCTAGTGAAACTTCTAACACCTGCTAAGGAACCCAGCAGCCTTTTGTCTCAGTGAGCTATTGTAAACCACCAAAGGTATTAACATGAGCACTGCTGATAAATCTCAGACCTGAGCGACAACTTAAGAATGAGCCAGTCAGGCACGGGCTGGCTCAAGCCTGTAATCCAAACACTTTGCGGGGCCAAGGTGGAAGGACTGCTTCAGGCCAGGAGTTTGAGACCAGTCTAGGCAAAAAAGTGAGAGTCTGTCTCTACAAAAAATTAAAAATTAGCTGGGGGTGGTGCTGTGCACCTGTAGTCCCTGCTGTTCAGGTAGGATTGCTTAAGTCCAGAAATTTTAGATTACAGTGAGCTATGATCACACCACTGTACTGTAGCCTGGACAACAGAGTAAGACTCTATCTCTAAAAGAAAAACAAAAACAAGTGAACCAGGCTGTGGCAAAACAGAAAGCTTGAAAAGAGAGATGAGCTCTAAGGCAGGAGAATTCTCTAGCACCATAAAATAATCAAAAAAGAGGAGAGGGAATGTAAGACTGAACCATAAGGAAACATATCTTCAGTGGCACTTATCACTACATGTAACCCATGTCTATATCATTTATGATTTTCATGTTGTGTTATAGTCAGTGTAGCAGCCAGAATGTTCCACTGTGGTCTGTTCCCTGGCTGATCTCTATTCTGGAGATCCTATTTTGGGGGAAAGCAAGTGGAAAAGAATCCAATGGTCTGAGCTCCACTCTCCTCTTGACTAAAATGCATGGGTGTGCCACACCGGGAAACGGCACAATTAACCATATTCAGTGACATGGAGAGGTTGGTCAGGATTCATCGTCAACCACAGAGAAACAAACTCTTTTCAGTTGGGAACAAAGAGTGCATTATTTGGAGGCTATCTTTTGGGGAAACTGAAGTTGTCACTGCAAAGCCTCCAACTGCTTTACCAAACAATACCATTTGAGACTCACTGAGCCACTTGGCCAGATCCTTTATCTCAGTCAATATCCACAATAACCCTTCCACATAATCCAAAAAAGAAAAAATGAGAATTTGAGGAGTCAAGTAAACTTGCTCATTGTCACACAGCTAGGGGCAAGAGTTGGTATTTGAACTCAGACATGTGACTCCAAAGTGCCCTACTTGAAATTGTCCCATAGCTGTCCTCTCTCATGGTGGTATCCCCATGCGGTCTTGTATAATATCAAGCTATCTTCTCTTTCCTTTTCTCCTCTCTTCCTTGCTGCAACTCTATGGTCAGCGGCGGTCTAGCATACTTCCAATTCACAGAAGCATTCATAACACACACACATATTTTCTTCATGTACCATGGGAATGAATATTATTTTAAGAACCTGAGCCTTAATCTAAATAATGACATTTCAAGCTTCAGCTCTTGGAGAGGTAATTTATTTACAGTACCTGGACCACCTCCCTTTATAAGGAAGACTGGTGCCACTTCCCTTCATAGGGCCAGGCTAGTTCCAATGTCTGCTTTGAAGCTGGCTGCTGGGAATTGAGAATTCACTGAGTCCCAAGGTCAGCCCACAGAACCCACCACGTTCCTAAAGTCTGGAGCTAGAGATTTCACTAACAACTTACCCCTATTTATAACCCTGTTTTTATAGTGAAAGCCAATTCAAGCTCTTGTTTGGGAATCCAGGAATGCCTTCCCCTTTCTTCCTGCTACTTTAGGTAAAAGAGCAACTGGATAGGGAAAGGGTGAGATCGGAATGATGGGAGGGAGGCAGATGGAAAAGCAGATGAGATAATAGGAAGCTCCACTGCTTTGTTAAGTCTCTCCAGGACATTTGGTCAGTTAGTCCCAAGTGTTCTAGACTGGAGAACAAAGGACTTTTGGGCCCTGGGGGCCAGGGCTGATATGTATTGTCAGATTGATGGCCGCTGAGACTACCCAACCGCCTATTGGCTTATGCAGGTCATCACAAATCTGGGTACAGGCTGAACCACCACAGAATAAAAATCACAAGACAGCACTTTAATTGGCCTCCTTAGGCCATTTAACAAAGGAGAAAGCTAACTTCCAAGAGCAAAGAGTAATTAATGAAGGGAGCAAACAGAGGTTCATTTAGTAACTTCCAAATAAGTTCCTCTGGCTGAGGGGGGTTGCAGGAGAAGGTAGCCTGCAACAGAAAGATAAACTGTAGGTATTTAAGTCACAATGCCTTCCGCCAAGAACTGCTCATTACCATCAGATGTTGCAGTGGCAGTGGGGCCAGTTAGAACTAACTTTATTATTAGAAGCAATTAGGGAGAAAAGGGGCAGAATTTCATTTGGTTATTTCAAAACAAGTTTCTGTGCACAGTTTAATGAAGGCCTGCAGTGTCAAGATAAAATGTGTGTTTTACTGAAAACAGCTTTTGCAAATGACTGCTTGTTACCAGCAGTTATCTCCAGGCAGAACAGACTGGGTAGGTTGGATTTACATGCATGCCGTAATACAATAGTTCAGCTGTCTCAGCTTCACAGAAGTGTCAACAGGCAGTATGGCTTGATGGTGAAGCACGTGTGTTCTGGAGCCAGACGGTCTGTCTTCAATTCCTATCCCTGACCTTGGTAACTGGATGACCTTGGGCAAAGCTTCTGTACTTTTCTGGGCCCCAGTGTACTCATATGGAAACTGGAGGTCATAGTAGTATTTCTTGAAAAGGGCTGTTTTGAAATATCAATGCACCTAATATGTTAGACATTATTATAGTTATTAACTATTATATCCAAGATCGCTTGGAGGGGGAGTTGTTTCTAAAGAAACTGCTTGCTATATAGGAGTTACCTTAAGTACAAATCGGTAACAGATCCATTTACATCTTTTGAATGCAGTTTGCATGTAAAGTATGACAGATATTTGTCTTCGGCATCATTTTTATCTTAATTCCCATTTTAGACAATATTTCAACATCTCTATACAATTCAGATGTTTTGAAAAGATCTAATTGCTTTTCAATTTTGCTAAACCAACCATTTATCACTGCTTTTGATTTCCCACCTTTGAGGTTACAGTTGGGGCTTTTTAGTATTTTTCTGTCTGAGCTGTTCCCTTATAAATCTCTTGGGCAGTTTTTAAATTGTCCCTCATATACACACCTAGGCTTAGAGAAATCGCCACATGTTGAGCTTAGAAGAACATTTACAGAACCTCAACTCTCACACAGTAAATGGGGAATCAGGCTCTCTTCCTTATAAATATCCTTTTTGAGACTACTATAACCACAGTAAAAGAGACCTCTCATTTGTGGTTTCAAATTCTGTCTTGAATGTCCCCATTCTTCAATGAAAGTATCTACTATCTTCAATGAAGTTTCAGAGATTCCTTCATTAATTTCTCAAGGTTAAAGGTTGATCTTCTTCAGATGCTACAATATGTGCACATGTCCTCAGGGATATCGTACACTGCTTACCCAGTATTTTTTAGTCCTTCAAACCAACAGCATTTAACTAATGTGCCATGCACCATAATATTGGACCCATATGATGAATAAAACTCTTTTCTTGGACCTTACCAAGCAATGACTCCATTATTAAAATCTACTCATTTTGGAGAAGTTTAAACTAGCAAAACGCCCTCTATGCATTTATGTGTTTTCTCAGCCGTGTATTTAGCCACATCATTTTTCCAGCTGCCCTGACTTAATTTATACTAATGTGAATAATTTAAGCAAGAGCCTCTTTCACAGAATTTAAGTCTTACGCTGCAGATTGTAAGAAAGACAAAGTGGAAAATAGTGGAAGTACATATTGGTGGGATTCTCCCCAAAGCCCATGGGTTCTTGTTCAGTGGTGTTTTTGAAAGAGGTTCAAGCTAATATTTATTTTATCTAACCAAGTTGTCTATTCCCGTGAATATTCCTTTTTTTTTTTTCCTTTTAGCAACCACACACATCATAACATGGGAGAATTTCTTTTTTGAAAAGACCCAGAGGAGTTTTAAAGAATGGTTTAATTAGAGTTGTTGATGCCCATTCATAATTAGTATCTGTTAGAAAGTTAAGCCTTAGGGAAAGGTTAGATTCCTAACAGAATAAAATATGCAACATAGGGGCTCTGAGGGAAAAGTTTTAAAATGAAAGAGGTGGATACTTATTCTTACCCTTGATCTTTCTTCTAGTTTTGTCATCATGACAACTGTGGCACTCCGTTGTTCCCATATCATTCTCCAAAAGTCCCCAAATGTTTCGGGGAGAGATCCCTGTGTTGCAATATAGGCATTTTGTTTCCTATAGCCATCTATGTAGTTGGCATTCACATAGTCACTTCCTGGGATCCCTGGAAAACAAGGAGTGTTATTCAACCAGGTGAGCACATCACAAGAGGAAATAGCCTGGGACATGACCTAAGGGCAGTGTTATCTTATTGTTCCACCTTACACTAGAGGAGTCACAATATATTGAAGGTCAGGTTTTAAGCAAGATTAAAAAAAACAGGTCCTATTAGAACCATCATGGAAAAAAAATGTACTGAAAAAAAGTGTCAGGTCTTCATAATATGACCAAGAAAAAATACAATAGAAGGTCCATAGAATTGCTTTTCTTTCACTGGTTGTTGGTTTTCTCTGTTGTACTGGCAAAGAAATAGTTTGCAAAGAACAATAAATAATCTGGTAACATTCCTCACCCATGTGCTTCCCAGACAAAAACGAGATAAAAGAATGCCTGAGTCTGAAAATACAAAATAGGGTGGAACACACCATAATAGAGAAAAATTCTTTGTAGATTTAGTTAACAGGAAACTTATATATAAACTCATTTAATATTTACAACAACTCTGCAGTAAGTCCTGTCATGAGTCCTGTCAGGAGAAAACTGAGGTGCAAAGAAGTTAAAGAAACTTGAGCAAGCTGCTCAAACTCGTGGAGTCAGGTTTAATCATAGGCTACTCGTATGCGTCATGACCTCCGTAAAGTATTGCTTCTCATTTAAAACTCATGATTTGTTGTAAGCAGCACATGAACTTCTTGGATTACAAAAACTGCCTCCTAATTGGATATCGAACTTCTACTTTTGTCCTCTCCAGTTTGTTCTCTATCTACCCTGAGAGCAATTTTAAAAAATTTATTTCAGACACTGTAACTTCTTTAAACCCAACAATGGCTTTCCCTTATACTTCAAATAAAATCCAAACTCTGAACATCGCTTACAAAGCTCTGCAACTTCCCAGACTCATCTCATTCCACTCACCTCCTTGCCTTTAAAACTCTAGACACTGGCCTGCTTCAATGATTAGAAAACATTTATTTCCCCCCTTAGTGCAATCCACATCCTAGAATATACTCTGTCTCCTTCCCATCATAAAACACCCAGCCTCCATCCCAGAAGGCCTGCCCTGGAGTATCCTGAGACATCAGAAGTCCCTTGACAGCCCTTTTATACTACTGATTACAGGTTGTAATTATCTATTTACTTGTTTGTTAATTTACTTATTGCCTGTTTTGACCACGTCTCTTTTATTCACCTTTGCTACCCTAGTGACAAAAAAAGAGTAAATAATTTGCCCCAGTTCCAACATGTAATCAGTAGCAGAGATGAAACTTAATGTAGATATTGTGATTTAAAGCCTAGTTTTCCATCAGCACATGCCTTTAAGAAAGACAGAGGCAAATTTGAGCTTCTTCCAAGTAGAGTAGCCACAGTGATTAAGGGAATCAAAGTTACTCCATATGAGAAAGAATGTATATTATAGCCTAGCAAAGCAAAGGGTAGGAATTGGGATGAGAGCTGCCTGTGAGTAGAAGAGAGGTTTAGATTTACTCTGTTGAGTTCCAAGTTTTAAATTTTGAAAGATGTAACTACAGAAACAATAAAGCATTTTCAAGTGGTCAGAATCAAAAAGGGAGTTAAGTTTCCTTGGAAGGTCATGAGCTGGTTATCTGTAGCGGGGAATAAGCACTTTAGAGGAATATCAGCATGATATGAAGGTACACTAGAACTTGTGCATGATCCCTTCTACCCTGGGAAATACGAGTCTTGGAATTATAGGGTAACCATTTTTTTTTTCTTTATAATGAAACATATGTTCCCAAGCTAAAATTGTTATATTTCACTGATTGCCACTTGCAATGACTTTGACTGCTTTTCTGATTCCAGTTGTAAAGTTGATCCTCTCAAGAAAGGTAATAAAAGTCAGATGGAAACTACCGCACTCTGAGATGAACACATGGATATGAAATACCACCAGCATTAGCTGAAAAGCCTTTTGAGCAAAACTTGAAATGCACGGTTGGTTGTAACATTATTCATCTATTACAGCTACTCAAGAAGCAGTTGGGGTTTTGGCAGCCCTTTGTTGATAAAGATCCTATTCCTCCCCAACACCAGATTACTATAGATTCAAATGACAGGTTAAATAAAATTCTCAGGTTACAAACACTGGGACGTACACACATCTTACATATCCATACGATTTGGTTCTGAGCCAAGAATGAATCCATCTAACAGGAAAAACCCACTTCCAAAATTTTAATATAGCAGTTAGCAACATTAAAGAATTGATTAAAAGGATTCTGGCTAAGTGCCTCACTCAGCTGCCAATATACAGAAAACTTTTTTTCCAAGAAAAATCAGAATGGAGAAATCTGGGCTAAATGACTCAGAAGATTCATCAACTGGGCCCTGTGCCACATCCCCCCTTATCAAGGAAAGCAAATGTGTCTGAACAATGCATCTGAGGACGGAGAAGATGCACACGAGAATCATTCCTAAAGACAGGGAATCAGATCCATCCAATTCTCTTTGCGAAAAAATGTTAATCAGTTAATATGTAATGAATTGGGATTTTTTTGCATACTGCTCAATTTTGAATAAATTCTCTTTTGTTTTATAAGAAGGGGGTATGCTGCTACTGAATAATGATTGCACTTCCCAGGATAAGAATACAAAAATGCTGCCTTAAGACTACTAGGCACCAGGAATCAATACTATCACTAAATGCTTTAAGAATTTAGGAATTGGACAAAGTGTGGTAGTTCATGCCTGTAATCCCCACACTTTGAGAGGCTGAGGCAGAAGGATCACTTGAGCCCAGGAGTTTGAGCCAGCCTGAGCAACATGGTGAGACCCTGTCTCTACAAGAAACAAAAATAAAAAATTAGGCTGGCGTGGTGGCTCATGTCTATAATTCCAACACTTTGGGGAGGCTGAGGCAGGAAGATTTCTTGAGAACAGGACATGACAAGCCTGGGCAACATGGTAAAGAGACCCTGTCTCTACAAAAAACTAAAAACTTGGCTGGATGTGGTAGTGCATGCCTGTAGTCCCAGCTACCTGGGAGCCTGAGGTGGGAGGATCATTTGAGTCCAGGAAGTCAAGGCTGTAGTGAGCCATGAATGCACCACCACACTTCAGCCTGGGAGACAGAGCAAGATATTCTGTCTCAATAAATGAGAAAGAATTAATATTTTGAAAAAGAGGTAATTGAAAACAAAATCAAATAGCTGGTAGAGCAAATTATCAAGCCAATATTCCATATCCTGAAAATAATGCTGAGGTTCCTCTTATATTTTGATACCTATTTGTAAGAAGGTAGTACATGGAATGAAAGTCTCCTTCTGGCAAATCTCTTTACCCACTCTGGTGAAAAGACATTTCGGGTAAGTTCTCTCTCACAGGTCCTCTGCAATGTGGAGATATGAGAGATGGCTATGTTCTCCAGAAGCTCTAAGATCTAGTGAGTACTGTATTTCTACAACCCAATATAACGCACTGTGCAGAAAGATGAAGGAGAAAAAATTTTAGAAAGGATGGTGGCTTGGCCGGGCGCGGTGGCTCAAGCCTGTAATCCCAGCACTTTGGGAGGCCGAAACGGGAGGATCACGAGGTCAGGAGATCGAGACCATCCTGGCTAACACGGTGAAACCCCGTCTCTACTAAAAATACAAAAAACTAGCCGGGCGAGGTGGCAGGCGCCTGTAGTCCCAGCTACTCGGGAGGCTGAGGCAGGAGAATGGCATAAACCCGGGAGGCAGAGCTTGCAGTGAGCTGAGATCTGGCCACTGCACTCCAGCCCGGGCGACAGAGTGAGACTCCGCCTCAAAAAAAAAAAAAAAAGAAAGGATGGTGGCTTGTCCTAAAAATATTAACCCCAGATTGGAAGCTAAAGTTAATCAGCAGTCCATTTCAAGTAGATGAGACTCTGGTTTTTAATGCGACATATTTAGAAAGACTTTTAAACCAACACTGTGAAAATAAACAATATGCTGCTTTCCAAATGTTTTGGTGCCATGAAACGCTTCTTCAGTAGTTCTGGATTAGGATGTTTCTGCTGGAAGGCCAGATCTAACATTCTTTCACTTTTTGGGGGTGACTTTCTCTAACTAGTGCATATTTGTTTATTTAATTTTCAATTCCCTGCCTTTTCCAAAAAATGATTTGCTTCTGCTAATGCAACATTAATCATAGTGCACTTCTAATCCAAGAGAAGTGTGTGAGAATTAATTTAATTCCTTTGGGGTTACGACAGATGGAAATATAACTTGAAATGTACTGAAAAGAAAAAAAAAAAGAAAAAGAAATGTAGTACTGAAAGAGTATAGAATTATTACACATTAGGTGATTGCTTTTCATTCTTGGAGTCATGGAGACCTTCCTCCAATACCAGAATAACAGTGCTTGATTTGCTTTTTGGGTTTTCTGTTTGTTTTTTGGTTGGGGAATGAGTTTTTAAAACAACAGGAACATGTAAAGATGTTTGCCTTCTGCTCGTCATAGGCAAAATCTTAGAACACACTGGTCCTGCTGCAGGAACTCTCTTGGAGTCAGTTGGTCTTGGTGTCTTTGTTCAAGAACAGCTTACCTCTAAGACTGGTTCTTTCCTAGGAGTCCATGGCTCTACTGCATTTATAAAACGGAGTGGGTTTTCATGATTCCTCATGCACTGTTTCATGCACATTCTCTAATCAATAACAGTGATGTCAATAGTTCTAACACTGTAAATAAGTGTTTAGTCTTCTAATCTTACACACGAGAAACCTAAGGCTAGACCCTCTAACGTCATATTACACTAATATGCTCCATTCCTGTGTTAAAGTGTATTTCCTCAGTTAACGAACTGTTCTTTCTTGTGGAATTTAAAAATATTACTTACATGCTTTATACTGGGTCTTTGTGTTCTGGACTAACTAGACCTGGCTGTAAATGCAAGCCTGTAAAAGTGACAGAGGTTGTGATGAAGGGAATGACTGGTAGAGCTGTGCTTCTGTTGTTCTTCATGCACAACAAGCCATAGCATACAGCTATTTGAACAGAATCGGGCAAGTTTCAGGCTCTCATTTTATTTGCTGTTGATTGCTAGTTATGGTTTTCAGTGGAAAAATGAGCCTGGATATAGACTTTGAATAATGGGGTCATGTGGATTTTTTAAAGCCACCAAGAAGGAAAAAAAAAAAAAAA
>NW_012114733.1:1901475-1904557 GCF_000951035.1 Colobus angolensis palliatus | reverse complement strand
CTGAGATCCGGCCACTGCACTCCAGCCTGGGCAACAGAGCGAGACTTCGTCTCAAAAAAAAAAAAAAAAAAAAGAAAAGATGTCTCGTCTCTTGTTGAAGCAGTGTTTATAACGATGAGGGGTTTATAATAAAGCCTTAAGCCCTCATGTTAAGTGAAAAGGCAGGATGCAAAATAGTACATGAATTATTTTACATGAAATCAAGTAATCCTAAGGGGAATGTTCGCAATTTTGCATCACATTACACTGTAGGTAAAGTCGTGTGTGCATTTTAAAGTCTTGGGACGATACCAAGCACTTGCTAAGAATTTAGAGAAACTGACCAGGAAACCTGGACTCCTGTCTAGGGCTGCTGGTAGTTTACTCTGTGATCTTTGGCCAGTTACTCAACTTGTCCAGACCTGTAATTGTTTATTTGCTAAACAAGATGTGTTGGACAAATTGATTCCCTCCAGTCCTTTTGAGTTCTAAAATAAGGTGTCTCTCTGTGCTATTCTCAACCTTCTTGGACTCAGAAATCTCTGTGAAGTTATTTTAAGATAAATAGAGGCTTTGTGTCTCTCAGATTAGGTAGGAAGGCACTCTGATGCTCTTTCAAGCTGATTCCTATTGCTTCTACCTTTGATGTGCTGAGATGAGATTTTTCAGTGAGGCTGCTACTTCACATCTTGATTGGAACCTGATGGGGCAAAAAATAAACAGAAAACAAGAGGAAGTCGTGGTACTAGGTGGTCTGTCCATGCGAAGAAGCTCTCCTTGGACTTTAGGGGGTGAGAATAACTAAGAGGCAGCCTCGGAGGGAAGGCAGAATCCCACCGTGGCTCTAGTGGATGCTGCTGCACTACAGAGATGGAGATGAATGTTCAGCTGAACGTCCTACTTTGCTCCAACTCACAATTTGGCTTCAAATCCCAGGTACTTTTATTTTCTTTAAGTTCTACAAATCCCTAATGAAGTAACGACTGTGTCAAAAAGAAATTGCTTTTTGGCAAACAAGTTTGTTCCTTGTTGTAAGACAGAAGTACTCAAGACCCAATAGAGCACAAAATCTACCTTTTATTTGATAAATAATGTCCCCTCCTGTACTCCAACACACAAACAAAAAAGCGTAACAACACTATATTGCTGGTTAAGACCTAGATTGAAATTTTTACAACTAATAATGTGGCAAAAATGTTTACTTTGCCATCTCCAGCAAAACTAGAAAACAGAAAATAGAAAAACAAAATCTAATAAAAATTTACAAGCAAATTGATTAAATTCTAAAGGACACAGGCCTTTCCCCCGACCCTTTGCCTGTACAATGACAGCCACACATGGCTGCATCAGACCTGGTGACATGAAGGATTCTTTTTGCAACACACCAAATAAAGCAAACATTTATTGCAAAGACACAGTCAATTACTTGCCAGGGTATCCCCTGATATAGCTGCAGTTTTTCCATGTTTCTACAAAACATACAAATTTTTTTTTTTTTTTTTTTTTTGAGATGGAGTCTCACTGTGTCTCCCAGACTGGAGCACAGTGGCACGGTCTCGGCTCACTGCAAGCTCCACCTCCCAGGTTCACGCCATTCTCCTGCCTCAGCCTCCCGAGCAGCTGGGACTACAGGCGCCCGCCACCACGCCCAGCTAATTTTTTGTATTTTTAGTAGAGACGGAGTTTCACTGTGTTAGCCAGGATGGTCTCAATCTCCTGACCTCGTGATCCACCCCCTTCAGCCTCCCAAAGTGCTGGGATTACAGGCATGAGCCACCATGCCCAGCTACAGATTTTTTTTATAAAGCATGCCTGTTCTGTGGGCATCGTAGCTCAATCCCACAGTGAGCTAATGGAGAAACAGATGATATTCAGAGTATGCGAACCCAACCAGAAACTCCTCATTAACGTATGTCTTCCTCTACTTGATTTTCCATACCCTCACACTGCTGAGGAGGCTGGGTTTTGAGAATGGATGCAGGAAAGTAGATGGGTGATTGAACCATCTTTGAATACATTGCAAGATCAGCAACATGAGTTGGGGAACTATCAGCACCTGTGATAGAGGGGCATGCTTTTTGGTTAGACAGCAACTTGCCTTAAAATACAGTAGACCTTAGGCCACTGAAGCTTAACTTTTCAGCCACATCATGGAGTTATGGTCCAATTAGCTTTATACTAATAAGGAGGCAATTACTATAGAGGTTCATCAAGCAATGAAGTAGTCAACAATCAAGCATGAGACATGACTACAGAAGCTCTATGTGTAGGAAACACTCCGATGCTCAGTCTCCTCATCATTAATATGAATATCATGATCAAAAAGTCCTGGAACCAACACCTCTGTGAGAATTAAATGAATCAATACATCTGAAATTTCCAAAATGTCATATGGATTTTAGTTATTATTATGATTGATGTAAAAATGGAAAAAAGCCTGCTTATTCTTAAATACCCTACTGATAAAAAGTAATTCCAAATCTGGAAGGCCCCTTTCTAGCTTCTCCATTTAAAAAAAAATTATCAGACAGGATAAAAATAATTCTTTTACAATTTCCCAGCAATTTACTACCTGTATCTACATTCTAACAACAGAACCATAGATGATGTAGGTTTATCCACAGCCTCAGAGTAATGACGGGTAGATTCATTAGAGTAAGCTACATAGATGTACAATTAAAAAAAAAAAAACAAAAAAAAAAAACTCCAATGAACTAAAGACAATAGAGATAAAAATAAACTCACTCCCAGAGCTTTCTGATTTTACTCTTCGATTAGCTTTCTGAGAACAAGAGTAAAGTAAAGAACAACACAGCCAGCCAGCCCTTAACAATGCCTTTTCTCTTTTCTGGGTAAGAAACATCAGCAGGTATAGTCTAAGGTAGGAGCTAGAGAGTAAGAGATACAACAGCACTTGCTTGGCTACATGTAAGAGAAAGATGCCATTTACACAGCTGTAATTAGATAGCTCTTAGAAAGACTGCAAGCATCCTGTGAAACTGTTCCAGATTTGCCGGGCGCGGTGGCTCAAGCCTGTAATCCCAGCACTTTGGGAGGCCGAGACGGGCGGATCACGAGGTCAGGAGATCGAGACCATCCTGGC
>NW_012114733.1:1896569-1900905 GCF_000951035.1 Colobus angolensis palliatus | reverse complement strand
ACAGAGCGAGACTCTGCCTCAAAAAAAAAAAAAAGAAACTGTTCCAGATTTCCCAGGCTAAGTGCTATCTAGCTTTCCATTTAAAACAAATTAAGCTATACAAACTTGTCTATTCACTGCTCCTCAAAAAAAAAAAAAAAGAAAAAGAAATGCTTTTATGTATTTTTAAAAAAAGTACCCTGAAATAAAATGATTAAACTTCATCACAGTTGTAAACAACTAACTTGAAAACAGAAAAAGTGAAAATGCTACAGAAACCATGCCATCAGCCTAAATCAATGATTGATGAAGAGTGTGAGAAAAATGAACTCAACCAATAATTGGATGAGATTTTTTTTTTTAAATGACTTTTTTAAGGGATGGGGTATACATTCCAATAAATTTCCTTTAGTACCTTAAATAGAATTTCAAGAGCAAGATAAAACAAACATGAGGTGCCAATAAACTATTCACTAGTGACAGGGAAAGAGGGGGAGAGAAATCCAGAGGTTTCGAGAAAAAGAGATCATATTTATTGAGGTAATATGGGGAGGAGCACACAGTAGCTATCAAAGGACTTCTTTATTGGGTGAAATAACTGTAATTGTTTTGATGTTAGAACTTCAAATGGAACATTTATATCCACTATAACTAACATTCCATTAGAAAATGTTGGATAGATTGTATTAACATATTTTTCTAGGTTTATTTGGTTTTGTTTTACTTATTGAAAATACATCCGGTTACCAGATAGGCCCTCTGCCCAAAAAAATAAAAGAAAAAGATATTTTACAGCATGGGTACAATGTGAAATTGGAGAATATGTTAACATGTGCTGACAGCTGTTTTAAATGAATTGCTATAGACTTATTCACAGAATACTCTGCAGAAGAGAGGCTAAGGCACAACTGAAACACAGAGCACTAGTGTGGTGGCAAATGGTAGATAACATTACAGAAGGAATAGCAGTAGTTTCTTGTCTTTATTTATTTATTTTTCACTGGATTTATCTTATGGGTGGTGATTCCATGTTAGCAGCTTTCTCATCTTAAAGGTAAAATTGCCCATCTCACAAATAATCAAGTTATTGTAACATCATCTATATTACTTATGCTTCGATTTTTTTGAATTGTTCCTGTTTTGCAAATCAAACAGCAGATGATATATATTTGAATTTCCATTTAAAAGAATAGATTCTTACCCCTGTTAAAATTTGTAATGCTATTATGGGTCTGGTTTCCATTTATCAACCACCAGTGTTTTCTTTTGCATCACAGAAAACTTCAAATACATGCAGTTTTCTCATTTGGATATTATTAATTTTTCCATAGATCACACACCAAAGAAATTTCATCTGCAGTTAAAAGGGCCTATCTGTAGTAGTAATAAAATGCATAACACTAAAGATAATCTTAACAATTCCCAATATTTATTATACATTTTCTTGGTGCCAGGCACTCTTCCAGGTGCTTTACATATGTTAGTTTATTTAATCCTTCTAGTAATTGTAGGAAGTAGGTACTATTAATAATCCCATTATACAGATGAGGAAACCAAGGTTCAGCAACTAGTCCAAGCAAGCTCTGCAGAAGCAAGCAGACCTTAGGATGCGTTATTAGGAAAGAGGTTCTTGAGCAGCATATAGGCCCTCCTAAGAAGGCACTTATTAAAGAGATGAAGTGAATAAATATATTTATGTTTTGAAACTTTAAATATATGACCCTTTCTATAAGAAAAAATTAATGCACTGCTCTGATAAGAATGTGTTCCCATAAATTCGTATGTTAAACTTAATCACTAATGTGATAGTATTGAGAGTTAGTATCACTAATGTGATAGTACTGAGACTTAGGAAATGCTTAAGTTGTCAAGGCAGAGCCCTCATGGGTGGGATTAGGATCCTTATAAAAAAGCTTGAAAGATTAAGTTTGCCCTTTTTCTATCTTTTTGGCAATGTAAGGACACAGCATTCTTTCCCTCAGGGGATGCAGCAAAACAGGGCACCATCTCGGAAGCAGACAGACCGGGCCCTCACCAGAAAGCGCGCCTGCTGACATCTTGATCTTAGACTTCCCAGACTCTAGAACTATGAGGAATAAATTTCTATGGTTTATAAATTACCCAGTCTGCGGCATTTTGTTATAGCAGTACAAATGGACTAAGACATGGATCCCTATTTTACTAGCCTTTTTAAAAAAAATCAGATTAATAAGCACTAGTGTTAAAGAATGCATATTACATACTAGGTTTATTCTTCATCATTTCTAACCCTCTCACGGATAAAACTATTTAAATCTGTTATGGTGAAAGTCACATAGTAGGCAATAACCCTATTTAGAATAAGCCCACTAGCTTTTTTTTTTTTTTCTTTCTTGAAGAAGATAATCTTGTATTGTCTAAGATTTTTTTGCCTACTTATATTATCTTTTGATCTCAGGATTTAGAATCAATGTTCAGAATTTTGGAGATGGCAGAAATGGTCTTACAAATCCTTGTTTTATAAGAAAACAACGAAAGACACTAAGTCATAGGTTCTTCCTAAACTGGAGAATGGACTTGCAAAATCCATGAACTTTCTGAAATTAGCATACAAATAAAGGACGTAAGTGCTCTATGTTTTCAAGTGGGGTTTAAAATGTTCATGAAATTGTCAAAAGAATCCAGCTTCCCCAAAGAGTTAATGTTAACTGCATTAAGTGAAAAGCTTAAGGTCACATTGCTGTTTAAACTGAAATTTAGTTTTCAGTTTTCTGTCTCTTTATTCAGTGTTCTTCGCAATATACCTTAAAAAGTGAGTTTAAACAAACAAACAAACGAACAAAAAAACACACCTGAAAATCATTTCTATGTCCTTCTTTGGAAAAATTCATCTTGACTGGAGTTTATGAACACAACTGAAGACCTCTAGTTCTAAGATTTCTATCATGTGTTTCAAAATGTGCATTTCAAAATTGTTACACAATCTTCCCAGCCAAAAAGGCATCAGTTTTGAATTAGGTTTGATGTACATAGGCAGGGCTATGATGATTTCAAAAGCCGCTCTGGGCCTGCATGGACTAATGGGAAGAATAGCTGCCTTGAGACTGACATATATTAGTATTTTGCATTTGTCACTTATTAGCTATTGATCATACTTAAGTTTGCTGACTTTTTAAATGCTTCCATTTCCTCATCTGTAAATTCAGATCATGACAACTAGCTTTTGGGGTTGGGCCTCCATAACATGGTGCTTGACATGTAATCGATAACCAGATAATCATATCTATTATAGTGTCTTGTCTTTGTGGCTGAATTGAAAAGCAGCATTTTAATTTTGCTTTATATTTAGACTTGGCTAACACTTTTCTAAAAATCCATGTCAATATGGCTTTTAAAACAAAATGCTAATTATAACCCTACTAATGGAAACATAGTACTGGCAGCAGTGAAGATTAATTATACTTTAGAACAACAACCTCTTTTTTATACAGGACTGCAATAATTAATTTTTGCTAATTACAAGGCATTATAATAACCTGCCACTAATTGATACTCCTTAGTTAATAAGAAATTAAAGATACATAAAACAATATTTGAGGTAAGCAGATCACCTGTATTATCGTTAGGTTTACATGTACTTGACATTTGTTCTGCAATCTTTTGACTCTGGTCCATTTGAATGATGCATTTGATGATTCCCATATTGTGTACCCGTCTCAGGTTAGTCATGTCATAAAATAGGAAATGAGATAGGAAACAGGAAATGAAGTTCTAAAACCTAATATTTGTGATATCTATAAGGCTAATGACAAAAGATAAAATAGATTTTTAGGCAAAAAGATAAGATTGAGCTTTTCCACCCATGCTAAGTAACTTAAGACGCTGTCACATCCTGCATCAGTAGGAAAGTATTATCAGTGATGTGGGCAAGTGGAAGCCCCAGACCAGGAATCAGAAGAGCTGGATTCTAGTGAGTTATATTATTTATATACTGTGTGACGCTGGGCCAATCCTGTCTCAGCTTCAGTTTTCTCATCTATAAATGTGAATACCTATATATCTAGCAAAATGCTTATACTGCTGCTTCATTAGACTCTTGTGTACAGCAAATAAAACAACTGATAAGGAAACTACATAGAGATAACTCTTAGAAGTCAGAAATGAAAGAGATTACCGCTGAGAAAACTGATATTCAAAGAAGTCAGGATTACCCGGGTGGTTAGTGACCCAACCTCAGGTTTCCTTGTTCTACATCTTGTGGTTTGTCCATTTTCTTTTCCTAATAAGAATATACTTTCTGGGGCCGGACGTGGTGGCTCACGTCTGTAATCCTAGCACTTTGGGAGGCTGAGGCGGGAGGATCACGAGGTCAGGAGAT
>NW_012114733.1:1813740-1896269 GCF_000951035.1 Colobus angolensis palliatus | reverse complement strand
ATATATATATATATATAGAGTTCACTCTGCGAACAACTTTCGATTCTACAAGTTTAAGCATATATTATACATTCTGCTTATGCATATCCAAGTATTAGCTTCCATTTGGTCTTTATTTGAAAATAATTTACTTTTTTTCTTCCCCCAGATGGGGTCTGGTTCTGTCACCCAAGCTGGAGTGCAGTGGGACGATCTCAGCTCACTGCAGCTTCCACCTCCCAGGCTCAAGCAACCATCCCACCTCAGCCTCCTGAGCAGCTGGGACCATAGGCACACACCATCATACTAGCTAGTTTTTTGTAGAAAATATTTATCTTAACTCATTAAAATAAATCCTATTGCCCTCTTCTTCAGGAATTACTATTTTCTCTTAAGAACTGCTTAAACATAGAGGGGATGCCAATGGTAATTGGATTTGTGAAAAATTCAATTCTGTTTCCATACTGCTTACCCTATAATTAAACAATTGAAACCATTTTGTAATTAGGACTCTTTTGTATTTATTCTGCATTTTTCCTAGCCTAAATAAAATGACTGTGATTTGGAAAGATGTCACCAAGAGCCACTATTTTCAAAAAGTTCAGTAAGCACATTAGTGCCCACGCACAATTTCTGATTCTTTTCATTTTACCCCGTTACTCTCTCAGTGGAAGTAGGGTATACACTTGCTCTATTAAACAAATATAAAGACAACATCAATCACTGTGGCCACTTCCAGTTTTTGTTGTTCTAACGTCTGTCAGATCACTTTGCAAAATAACGTAAGGAGTAACTAGCACCACTGAGAATAGAACAAAAACACCCAAATTAAAACTCTCAACCAAAGTCACTTAAGTTAGTAACATTGGTTAGAACGGAAAACAAGCACATTAAGTTTTATAAATTGTACATGAAATCACTTAATATTTCAATATACTAAAAGCTGGCCCTGTATTATCAAAGCTGTCTTTAGGGGAGAAGCCTCAATTAGTGGTTCTGTCGTTCCAGTTGCCAGTATTTTCTCTTCTGTGTTTAAGATACAGGATGATTGACTGCCCTCATGAATACCTGCTCGTTAGCACTTAGTTGAAGATAAAATGCCGTTCACGGTTGTAATTTAGATGAAAGCTCTCTATAGCTCATAAACTTCAATTAAATGCTTCTAACCTTTTGCATAACACTTAACATTGAAAGACGTTTGGTTTTTAGGTCAGCTCTAGATTTAGGATGTATTTGTGAACACAGCGCTATAAAAAGGCAGGTTTTTGTGTGACTCAAGTGCTTTTGCTTTTATAATATAAAACCAGCATAGGAATGAAATGTGCTTCGTTTCCAACCATCAGAATAAAGATACAAGGAGGTATATTTTTTATCCCTCAACAAACTTTACTGTTAAGATGTGGAAAATAACAGGTTAAGAAAAAGAATGACAAAGTGAGTAAAAGTACAGGGAGGTGGTAGTTAGTGAATGACCTAATTCTTAGTGGAAACAATGCTACAATACAGCAAAGGCAGACTGGCAAGTTCTCCAGGCAAGATCATGCCAAATAGATTCTCAACTTACATTCCTTTATTTTATTTCAATAATTTACCTTGCTTTTGCTAATGGAAAAAGGATTTCTCTCTGCTATTTGTGACTTGGTTTAGTTTTTCATTTATTATGGAGATGATTTAAGAGACTTGAGACCCCCCCACAAAAACTCCATAGTTTTTCACATTTTAAAATGGAAAACATAGAGATAAATGTAAGGTCATCATCCATATATATTAATTACAGGTTTTAAACAGAATTTGAAAAGAAGCAATTACCCAGTTGACATTACTATGCCTGATCTAGTATTGGTAAAATCTTAATAAATTTAAATCACTGTTTTCAGTGTGGAAAAAAGCTAACTCTTGAACACCTAGTATTTTTGGGTGCCTAAAAAAGGGATTATAGTATTTTCCACCATCCAAAGTAAATTTATTATGAAAATTCTACAAAATATATCTATGCAAAACAATGCCATGTTGAGGTAAGGAGGGCCACAGGTATAGGATTGTTCAAATGCTGAAAGATAGTTTTTCTTCCCAAAAAACTGGAAACAAATGTATGAATAGCATGTGGTGCTTACTGAGAAAGCTTTCAAGCAGTTTCACTTTCATATAAATTTTGGACATAGAGGAAGCAGGTAGGAGATGTGGTCAGAGTTATAAAATAAAGTGGTGGTCATCAGAGATTTTGGAAGCAGAAAAAAGGGAAAGGTACTTGAACAACTACAGATGAACATCTTTTAACTGTAAAGTCCTTAAAATAACTGGATCTGAAGCTAGTATAATTTATTTGTTTTCTATAATATCTTCAAGAAAGTAAACAGTGAACCTTCAAGTATGAAGAGGCCATAAAACTCTTCTGGGCACTAATGAGGGTGAACATGGCATGTGCCAAGGGTGATCCAGGTTGACTGTTAGAGGGAAAGATTTAAGTGGCCTCCTAAACTATTTTCTAAGGACTTTCCAATCCAATGTGCTACCGTAGCCACAATAACTAATGAAAATACTGTGTGTTGAAGATGAACTTCTAGTTGTTTTAATATGCCACACAAAAGGGATTTATCATTGGAAAAATGATCCTTCATGAATCCTTAATGAAGCTGGATAGATTTGAGGAGTAACCCTCATCTTTTAGGAACAATCGTTCCCTCTGGAAAGTACTCCTTACTGAAATTCTAAGAGACAGATTACCAAGCAGTCCACAAATTACAGAAATTAGACATTTCCAACGTACTTAATTTTTATTAATCACCACATTATCAACTCTGAACTTGTAGACAGTCCCCAACGGATATCCAGATTTATTTACAAACCAACAATTCCCTCTGCCCTTTTAAAATAACCCATTTACTTTATGGGCCTCTCTGACAATCACCTGTTCATGCGTAACAACCAAAAACCATCAGTAAAATGGGCAACCTCAATTTGCTTCCCATATAAAACATCAACTACATTATCAAATCTTTAATGTAAGGGCAAGAAGGTAATGAGAGATGCACTTCTGTCATATGGTATCAGGGATATTGTGTGCCTGTGTATAATTTATTTGTGTGAGAAAGAAAAAGTGGGAAAAAGCTGTGTTTGAATCTTAATTACTTTCTTTTTTCCTTTTTTTTTTTTGAGACAGTCTCGCTCTGTTGCCCAGGCTGGGGCTGGAGTAAACTGACATGACCTCGGCTCACTGCAACCCCCGCCTCCTGGGTTCAAGCAATTCTTCTGCCTCAGCGTCCTGAGTAGCTGGGATGACAGGCACCCATCACTATGCCTGGTTAGTTTATGTATTTTTAGTAGAGACGGGGTTTCACCATGTTGGCCAGGCTGGTCTCGAACTCCTGACCTCAGGCGATCCACCCGCCTCGGCCTCCCAAAGTGCTGGGATTACAGGCAAGAGCCACCAGGCACAGCCATCTTAATTACTTGCATAGATGGTTGACAACCTCACTAAAACAATATTCTCATGCACATACTCAAATCCATGAAAATAAAGGTATCAGTCATGTCTGCATTTCCTTACCTTCTATAGCTGATAGGAGAACCCGGGAATGATCATATGCGATTACATTCGCATATCTATTCTTTGGTTTGTTTACTTCCAAGTTTGAATGTTCCCATGTGAACTGCTGGCCAGGGTCAATTGACTTTAAAAGAAAAACAACACATATACACAAAATCAATACTGAAAACCACCAGATTATAGGCATTTATCACTAGTAATAAACATGATTTAACAGGAAAATTCTAAAGCCATACTTCATCAAGATGATCCTAACTGTGAAGCTGAACACTAATATAACCAGCATAACAAAAAAATGATTAATCATTGCAGAAACAGTGATAGTCACCAACATTGATTCAAATGAAAAACGAAATCAATATAGATGTTCTGTTAATATTGGAAAGGCAGGTTCTTATTTTTCACTTTTCCATTTCCCTCTCTGCTGCTGTAGTTTACCAGTTATCTTGGTTCAATATTCCTTCCGGTTCTGTAAACCTTATTTTATATTGATTATTCTTCCCTATTCTTTCCTATCTGGACCTAAGCTGAGTCTTTAAGTTGACTGGTCTTTCACTGGCTTCAATGGACACACGCTTTACTGTTCATTCTTTACCTAATGTTTACAACTTAATGGCAACTTAACATTTTATCTGTTTCTCTGTAACACACTACGACCAAGGCAAATTGTACAATTCAAATAGCTAGCACGAACAGTAAAGAAGGGAGGTCAGTTAAAGTTAATACTCATCTTAGATTAATAACATATAACCCACTGCAGATAAATTGTTTTTCTATTCATCATTATATCTTTTCTATGTATTATTATGTGTTATTATGTTTATAGCTTGCTGCTTTTCATTCCTGATTTTAATATTAGTTTTTTTTTTTTCTGATTTTATCCCTTTCTTTGATGGTGCATTTCAACCAAAATTATTCAACAATCTAAAATAAATATCAAACAGATATAAAGTATGTAATTTAAAAATATTTAAGTAGAATCATCATTTCAAGACCAAATTCAGGTTTGATCATAAAACTCTAGGAGAATTTATTTCCTGAAATGTTACAGAAATCAAAATAGTTTTTCTTTCATCTTAGGATGCTGATAATATTTAAGATTTATAATTTAATTGGTATATGGAAACACAAGTTCATTAATTACACAAACATGATTTTAAATGATAAAAATCAGGTTTTCAAGAACGATAAAACAGGTTATACCCAGGTAATTTTTTTTTAAAAAAAAGATACTATATTATGTTAACAGAATTTTTAGCAGTTATTTTTGATGCTGGATATTTTTCATGCCTTTATGTGTATATCTAGAATTTGGGAGTAAAACATATCCCCAACAGCTATCAAAATATTAAAGATGTGCAAACTTTCTGTCAAAAGGCACAGAATTCAGCAATTCAGCACAACATTAAAACCACAAGTGTAAAGAGTCAAGTCTGTTAGTAGTCTTGAACAGCCTCCAAGCATTCTAAAATTCTCAGCGGTATAGATTTCAGCCTCTAATTTACTAAGGATTATTAAACTGTTTTCCTTTCTTAGCCTGTGTTAATCTATACATAAAATAGTCAATCACTGAGCAGCATTCAGGAAAATATTAATAATTATCCATACCTTAGAGCCTGAAAACTAATGTAATTAAGGGACTTTCTAGTTTGCTCTTCCAGGGAAATTTTTCATCTCCCTTGCAGAAATTAATTCTCTCCAAGCATGCTATGAGCTGAAGATACTGAAGCATTCAGATGCCCTGGTGGAAGCCTTCAAGTCAACCTTGAACCATGTCCACACAGAGCAGCTCCACTCGGTGGTGAAGGCCTGCCTTAGAAATCTCTCAAATTTGCAATCTCATTGCTACTTCCTACATCCAGAACATTGGTATCTGTTGTCTGATTGAAATCCCTTCTCTAATCTCTTATTCCAATCCACTCTTCATACTGCTGCCAAAGTTGTCTTTCTAAAGCATAGCTCTGGACAGGTTGGCTCCCTATTTAATAACTTCCACTGGCTCTGTGTGACCTACAGCCCAAATTCTAAATTCCTACCTATGCAGCTTTAGTCATCTTTGCATTGACACTACACCTGGCTCAGTAAATGTTTCTACAGATGCTATTTAGGCAAATGAATAGAACTGATGAATAAATGTTTTTGAGAAAGTTCATAAAGAGAAATCACAGAGTAATTCCTATATATAACATGGGAGTTAGAGAACAAATTATGGAAACTTTATTGTACAGTATACCAAAATTATAATACTTAACACTCATTATCATATGGCTTAGTGATTAAGTATGTGATCATGGAATTACAACTACCACTGCTATTCCACTTTATAGTGATGAACATTATTGGATACATAAGCTTCTTACACATCATTTAAACATCCCAAGAAGTTACTAAGCTCACTGATTTATGTGCAGTGCTTTTGGTAGAAGATATTACTCCCTCTGATATCCTTGTTTTACTTAGACTAAGATCACCCACAGATGTATAAGATGGCATGCATTTACTTATAGCAACGAAATTGCATCTGTTAACTGAAAGACACTGTTAACTCATGTCCATTTCCACTCTTGACATGTTTTCAGCCTTCTGAAGAACTTATTTGATACCTACATTGAAGACTTTAAAAATGAGTAATAGAAACATGCGTTGTGTGCCACATATGTTAGAGAATATGCTTAGGTTTAAAGTGCGGCCCATGAGCTGAAGATCAACAAATAACAGGATAATTATAATAATACGTGCTAGGTCATCATGCTTTACATGAAGAATTATGCTTGATTTTCACAACTGTTGTAAGGTAGGTATTGTTTTTTCCATTTGGCAGGTGATAAAATTGAAGTAAAAAAAGATTAATTTAATCATTCTTACTGAGGGTCTTCTTCGTGACAGGCTCTATGCTACCTGGTACTTAAGTAATTTGGCTAAGCTCACACAGTTAGATTCATACAGTTACCCTCAAACCCGGTCTGTGTGATTCCAAAGCTCAACTGACAATTAACAGCCGGTAATGACTAAGCCATGATGCTACTTAACTATCCAGAATACCACTGCAAAAGGAAGAAGCCCAACTTAAGAAACACACCTACACATCACTATCCTTTATCTCACCAGCCCAAATGATATTTCTTCCCAACTTATCATCCTGTGTCATTCTGGGGCAATTACATAAGAAATCAAGTTTTAAAAATGAGGTTGGCTTCACATGGGTGATAAAACAGATGGGATGCAGCTTACATTTATACTCGTTTTACACGGATCAAACAAACATTGATTAAATAATGCTGACTTGTCTTTGTGCAACACAGCACTCATCCATCTGTATCTATCTGTCTGACTGAACGCTTAACAAAACACAACAGAGGTCATTATTTTTGGAGCCTGTCAGAATGCTGAGAGCAGTAAACTCAGTAAAGAAGAATAACAACTGAAAGTTGGTGAGATATACTAAGATCTTTTATATTTCAAGAAACACACAAAACTGGCTGAGGAAAATCAAATTTCAATTATCCATATTAATAAGGCAAAGGTATCATGAATGAGTAAGACCCTAATTGCTGGTGACAGACACAGTTGCTTCGTCTCTCTGTTCTCAGGCTTCTGTTGCTGCTGTCCTCTTAAGAAAGAGTGAAATGGTCAAAATGGAGAAAGAGCAATGTAGACCTTGAGGCATGTAAAAGTTGACTTTCACTTCAACCCTGTATTTTTGGTCAGTCCACCCCAACCATGCATCTTTTTTACTATAAAGCTAAGCTGAGGTTACCCAAATATTAATTATTCAAAACAATTTGAAATAAGCTCCTTTGTTCTTAATGGACTCAATTCCTTCTTTTGGGTCTGATGTTGTTAGTGTTTGGTTTTCCTGAGCTTGACTCACAGTTATGTCTACTTAGCTCTGTCCACCCAAATAATCTTCTGTGGGATACCCTTGCCTTCCCAGCACTCAATCTGAAGTTTTACCTTCCCAAGCTGAAATCCTAGCCAGGCTTTCTTCAGTCTCCGTTGTGGAGAATTTTGCAAGTTAGAAATAAAGCAAGCTAGATTTATTCAACTAAAAGTTGATTAATACGCTTTTATACATGATACAAAATTCATAAATTATCACAGAATTCACAAACAGAAATGCTACTTCATCATATTTTTTGTGTCTCCAGCCAATCAAAAAGCCCCTTGAAAAAAGATATTGGATGAACCCTATAGAGCATCTAAACTTTTATCAAGATGCTGAACCATTTTACATTGCTTCCCAGTCTGCACACTGGGCACTTGACTCCTCCTCCCCACCTCAGCTTGTGACTAAACCTTTCTAATGCTAACAACAGATCTTCAACTCAAAGGCTTTGCTTACTCAGAAAAAGTGACCCAATAGAAGAAAAAATCCTATTGTGAGTGATTTAAAGAACAACGGGAAAGTCTCAAGCAGATATTTACTAATATAAAACACTTTGCATTTATTTAGTCTTTAACTTGATGGTCTGAAAGTTCTAATCGTTTGTATTTAATCAACTAGAACTTTATCTCAAACTAGGTAACTGAAAACATAAGCTATATATAGCAGATGGATTAGAGGTTCGCATTGTATTCTCGATAAAAATTCAGAATTAAAATATAAATATATCCAGGAGTTATAACTAATACTTAGATAACATTTACTATGTTTTCTTTGTGCTTGGTACTTACTAACTCATTTATCTTTGCAAATAGCCTAGAAGTAGTTGCCATTATGATTACAGTTCTGTAGATGAGGAAACTGAGGTATAGAGAAGTCAAACAACTTTCTCAGGGTCAAACAGCTAGCAGGGAGAAAGGCCAGCCTCGGGGTCCACACATTCTGGTCCTGGAGGCTGAGGGCCCATCCACCATAAGATGCTTTCTCTCTACTTAAGCTGGAGAAGATTCCTTGAAGGTTTCACAGTTGCCTTTCAACTATTCTCTTGAAACACAATGCACGGAAGTCTGGGAACAATCTGTGTAGTACTGCTGAACTCTATTTGTAATTCTAAACTCCAAAGAAGAGAGTGATCATCAGTTTGAACATCAGATTACAGTCATCGAGTAAAATTATATCCTGATATGGGAGTAACCTTTTTCAATAATGCTGAAGTCATTATCTTAAAGCAAAGTCCTTTAATCATTCTGCAAAATTCAACCTTTTTACCCAGAAGAAAAATATAATTCAAATATGCAAAACATCACACAATACTAGTTGCTCTGTGTTTCACTTTCCCTCATCCTACCAAGAGAAAAACCTCGAAATATTCCCTTTAGAAACTCATCAAAGAGAAACCACACAAAAAAAGATTCATCCTGGTTTTGTGTGTTTTTAAAACAACTAACAAAAATTTAATTATATAGAAGGAATAGACCAGTTACTTCACTAGTCAAACCATGGGTCAGACTAACCATTCTTTTTACAGGGAATTGAACTTTCAATGACCTTAACTTCCAAAGAAACACTATCTTTTCACATATCTCCCCTTCAGTAGGCTCATTTGGTTCTTAGTGTGGTTGGCTCTGAGATACTCTCAAGTCCTTTCTGAGGTTTAGAAGAAAAATCTACAATTCACTGTGTATTCTGCAATTATGCCTTTTAAAATTCTCATTCATTGTCTCTCTCTTCTCTGTTTGAAAATGGTAAATTAATATATGCCCATTTGGAAAAGACCATGTTTGCATAGATGGGAAGGGCTATATTTTGCACAATTAGTAAAAGCCTGCAATTGGCATAATGAATACTTTCTTCAAAGAGAAGAGCATGAGTTCAGTTGAATCCTATGATGTTTCAGAAATTGAAACGTGAGGAAGGAGTGGAAAGTCTAGTGGTGAACAAAATCTGGAAGTCAGAGAACAGGGTGTTAGCTTTCTGGCTGCCCCTGGTTAGCTCTGGCTGGTCAGGCAACTTGGGTCTGTTTGCTCTGTGTTCCCTTTCCCTATTAATGTCAACTCAGTGTCAGGTTTGTGTCCTCATTTTCTCTTATCTCTCTTTATCCAATTAGTTATCAACTCGTATTGAGTTTCTCTCTATAAGAGCACCTCTGATCTAGGCGAATGTTAGAGTGTGAAGGATTGAAATAAAGACTTTTCAAGACTCTCAGTATTAACAAATGAATGGATGTGGGAGTGCCCCACCTTTAGTAGTAGAAAAGACATAGAAAATGTATAAACATACCACACTCATTGAAGACATCAAAAAGTGTTTCAGTCACATATTTCTGTACACAGTTAAAATTCTGGCTTCAGATAAGGGAAAAAATGCATCAGCTTTGCCTGTTGTCTAATGGTTTCATTTGAAATTTTGACTCTAACGTACTATATAACAAATACAGATAATTACTTAAAGTAATAATATATATTATTAGAACTGATATGTAGAGAAGCAAAAAGGATAAACTATGCTCATAGTAAATCATTAATTCATGGGAAGTGGGTAAACATTTGAGGTAAACTTTTGATAATTTATTCTCAATTATATCACAGTACTAAAGATGAATTAGTTTATTTCACTGAGGAAACCATTTACTCCCAGAAGTATATTAGAATTATCCTAATCTAACGTGGATTAAAAATGACGAAAAACAACAACAAAACCAAAAATACTTAATTCTTTTTTTAACTCAGTAGGGCAACATGATGTACTCTCTAGAATTCAGATAAGCTGTTTTACTATTTTAGTGTGTGACTGTAGAAAAGATTATTTTTGAGAGATCGTTCCAAATAAGAGTTCAAAACAGAACATACAACTTTAAGATTGAAAATTTAAATAACTAGACTTTTTTAACTATATACTTCTTTTTTTAAATTTCATATTTATTTTTTATTGTTATTTTTGCTTTTTTTGTGGCAGGGTCATGGCTCTGTTGTCCAGGCTGAAGTGCAGTGGCGTGATCTTGGCTCACTGCAACCTCTGTCTCCCAGGTTCAAGCAATTCTCCTGCCTCAGTCTCCCAAGTAGATGGGATTACAGGCATGTGTCACCATGCCTGGCTAATTTTTGTATTTTTAGTAGAGGCAGGGTTTCGCCACGCTGGCCAGGCTGGTCTCAAACTCATGACCTTAAGTGATCCACCCACCTTAGCTTCCCAAAGTGCTGAGATTACAGGCGTGAGTCACCACACCCAACACTATACACTGCTTTTTAATATGCCAAACATTTTCCTGAATATTACTCAATGCAGAAGAAAGACATTTCTAGTTTCCAAAGACAATGTTCTAGAGGAATAAGATCAGTGATATCTCTTAATCCTAATGTTTTCATTTTTAGCTATTTATCTCCTACATCAGATAAAGGGAATAATAAAGAGATGGACAGATTTATAGGTGATGTTCTTTTTTTATTTCCTCACATCTCTGAATTCTATATAGTTGATGTTCTTAAGAACAGAGTGTGTCATTGGAAATCACTTTACAAATACAATTCACAGATTAGAATTTCTGATGTTATTTGAAAAAGCAAAGAGTGTTAAAGAATTTCAAGGCAGTTTGGGGCAAGAAAATGTTATTAGAAATGTATTAAACTGCTTTGTTTAAATAGACAATGTTGACTGAATTGGTAAAATGTAATTACAATGATTTATAAGAAGTCACTTGATCTGCAAATCACTTATAAACTATGATATTTAATAATTAAAGAGGATCCTGGTGAGGTGGCATGTGCCTGTAATCTCACCTACTCTACTCAGAAGGCTGAGGCTGGAAGATGTCTTGAGCCCTGGAGTTTGAGTCCAGTCTGGGCAACATAGCAAGACCCCATCTCATTAAACAAAATATTAAAATAGGTTGTGCACACCTAGAAACATTAAAGAGTATGGCAACATTAAAGAGTATATTATTGAGTATAGGTAACAGACAAAATTATCTAGCAAATACAATCAATGTGCAGCATTAAACACTAATTTACAGTGTTAATAAATTAGTGTTTTAGTTAATTAGTTAGGAAGAATTAATTCACAGCTGCATCCTTTCTATGGATAACAAGGTACCAGTTTTTGGCACCAAATTAACTAGATGAATGCATTAATTCCTCATTGCCCTTTGAAAATGCTGACACATCTGTATAGATCCCAAAGTATTAAGTGTAAAGCACCTGATGCACAGTTATCACTAAAAGAATGCTAGATGTTTTGCCTTCTCTTGCCTCTACCTTGTGACTTGTATAAGAACATCCTGGATCGAAGACAATCTTAGCCTCCAAGGAATATCTGCATTCTCCTTGATGCTAACTGTGCCTTTTTTGATAGTGAAGCATAAAACTGAGGCAACTGTCCAATTTATACAAATAAATCTATTTCTGCTCTCCTGTTTACTATATAACATGTCCATCTATGTAATTTGAAACCTGATTTACTTTTCTGGCAGAGATAACAAAAAAGAGCATAGCTGCATATGTTTCTCCCTTTTTGCATTTCATATAATAGAAACTTGACCATTCAGAAAACCCAGTACATAAGTAGATTCAAAAGAAAAAACAAATTATGGATGAATAGCTTAGTTTCACAATTGTTGTGTGACTGATATTACAACATCATTTAAGAAACACTATAAGCAAAATTGTTAAGATAAATCATCTTCATTTTAAAAAGTCAGATTAGCTGAGTTTCAGTGATAACAGTAGTTCTTTTAATCAAATATGAAAATGTCTAACCTAATTTTAAACACACTATTTTTCTTCCTATTATTTTTACTTTGCATCTTAAACATAGATGTATTTCAGACTTTCATCATTGCTTTGCTCGTCATTTAACAGAAAGTTTGTTCATTAAGTCTTTGTTTCTTTTCCCATATTTAGTTTCAGATGTAGGTGGAGGGAACAGATGAACTTCTAAATTGAAACATAAATAAACTTTTGCTAATGTTCAGTCAATGTGTTTCAAATCTCATGTTCTGATTCAGAGATAAAAATTCTACATCCAAAATGAAATAAGAAAGAGTAATGTTTTCTCCCAGTCTTTGTCGGAACTCAGAAAATCCCAAATAATCAGTTTAAAAACTCCTGTACTCCATTTCATGCCAAATGTATTTAGTACAACTATCTCACTAAAAAACATGACTATCCACATGTGCCTTTTAGGCATAGTATATATACCAACAACCCCTTGCCATTAATAATCATTAGTCCTTGCAGGTAAGGTAGCAATATACCATACTAAATATAGGTGTCTAATTAAAGAAGACACACAGGATGATCATTACTACTTATACCCATGGTGCTCAGGTGTCTTAGAAAGTATTTACAATCTAAAGTGTCACGTGTATTTGTCTCTCACATGTGATAAAATTAGAAAGGCTAGAACAAATAGACACAATCTAGAATTTTAGAGTTTAGTATCTTTCTAAACTAAAAGATTACTTTCAAAGATTAGCATTTTAAAATGTATATTAGTTTTATCTTGTAAAAGTAGAGACTATTCTAAGTTAAATACTAGAAAAAAATCATTGCATTGATGATCTTATATATTAGACCTCTAGAAAAAAATGGAATCACTTGAGAACACTGCTATGGGGTTGTGATTTATCTGATGTTGTATATTCTGTGTTTAGCATATAATGAATTTTAAAATGTATTTGTGGAATGAATAGCTAAGATGCATTACAGGTAGGATATACAGCAACAATTACTTTTACCCTAGAACCTCAGAACTAGTTAAATAAATTTCTCCTTCAAAGGTGTGATGATAAAACAAATATATACTGGAACAGGCCAGAGATATAAAAACAAAATTTAAACAAATAGAATGGCTCCCAGCTCACAAGTGGCTGCAACCCAATTCATAAAAGCCATCTTTGACTTTTGTGCATTTGAAATTCATTCTAAGCTATCCTGCGACAGCCTTTTGTACTGTGCTTTCCAACTCTTACATATGTACTTACTACTTGGAAGTAACACATAATGGCTACTTGCCAATGACAGCTCTGTATAGACCATATTACTCAACTTTGTGCCCAGCAGTATGGGTTTATACAATTAGTTGGCTATTTTAATATAATAGTTCTTTTCATTTTTTGGTTTGTTTGAACAGTTGTGCTCCCCAAAGATCTCAAGGCCACTTACGTTGGGAGTTATAGGGAGAATGGAGGAATGTGATCAGATGGGAGGACAAATATTCCAGAATGGAGCTCTAAAATAGGCTGAGTTTGAGTTAGGTAGTCCCTACATCCCAGTTCACACCTACCGTCCCAGCGTAGTTATTAATAGGACCCTTTCTCACTCTCAAAGTGTCCCAGTTTGGGCAAGCAATTATATGGCCACCCCAAGGTACAGCTGGTTCTACCTCACTTCCTCATATTTACATCTATATCTAGGCAAGCTTCATGACAGTGTCATTACCATCAGTCAGGCGTGTACATGTATGGGGAGGGAAGGCGTGCAGGGGCGGGGGGTGGTGGGAGAGAGGGAGGGAGGAAGAGAGGAAGGGAGGGAGGGGGAGATGAAGAGAGAAAGGGAAGAAGGGAGGGAGGGAGGGGGAGGAAGGGGAGAGAAAGAGAGAGAGAGAGAGAGAGACTGTCTGTTGATGGCAGAGATGGCAGTCTCTGCTAAAACCTAAGTACACTTACAAACTATCACATGGATAGGTGGGTGGGAAAAAGTAAAGAGAAATTTCTGCAATGCAATACCTATCTCTAATTATCTAACACTACTGATGCAGCAATGAGATATTGAATCCAGAACGAGAGAAAGTAGCTGACCTTACCATGATTCACCCTTGTTCACCTTACCTATGGTGCTGCACAGAAGAGAGAAGAAGGGAGAAAGCAGAGAATCTGTTTCTCAGCACACATTTACTGTGCTCTCTAACAAACCAACAATTTAGCCCATTCAGATAATCGTTTTTTCCTCCTTCTAAGACAGTACATAAGCTGGCTGGATATGTATTCAATTGTAATTGGATATGTATTCAATTATGATCAAAGTAAATGAACTAATTTTACAAACTGATAATTCATTCTATAGACATGATTTTTAATCTTGCATATCACAGATAATATTTTATAATATTTAAAACTGTGATTGGAATATTAAATGTAATTATGCCATAATTTCTTTTTATTTTTAGTGCTTTGGAAATAAAACCATAGACTTATTCTATTGTGTGAGTATTACACAATTCAACCATGATATGTGTCTTCAAATGTAATATATTCTAAACATTATAACATAAATTAACATGTCTTTTAAAAATTTGTTCATTAACATATCTAAAAAAAATGCTATGTCGGTCAGTAGGAGAGAAAACAAGGCACAGACAGGCAGACAATGGAGGGCCAGGGAGGACGATGACCATGAAAACCTGGTCCTCTCAGAATGATGGTAGCATTTAGTTGTCACATCTTAATTACATGACCACCAAGATCACACCACGAATGAAAGTGAGGTTTTCAGAAAACAGATCTCTCTCAAGTTTCAGAACTAAGAAGCAAGTTGTAAAGTGACCATATCAAGGTATTCTCAAGGTCTGGAAGCCTGCCTTGGGATCACTTTGCCTTCTCTACCTGGCTCAATTCACTCCACTGTGCACCTTCTTCAAAAATTAAGTCAGTCTTTGATTCATCCATTTCCTGGTGTTAGACTTCAGATACTAAATTCTGTCAGAAAGCCTTGAAAGTGAAAGAAAAAATCTTTCCCCTGAACACATGTATAGGACATATCTACAATCATCTAGTGACAAGGAAAGTAAAAAACATAAAACAGTACTTTTGTTAAAATATATACATATGTATACATATGCACGGCATTCGTATATGAATACACACACATACAAAAACCTAGAATGTTATACACCAATGCTGTCGGCAGTTATCTCTGAGCTGTGATAAATGACAATTATTTTAACTTACTTCCTTATGTTTACTATCCATGTTCTTTAATTTTTCCATTTGTGAACATTGTACTACTTTCCAGGAAGAGGGAAAAAAGAGAGTTGTAGAATACTTTTCACAAGTGCACATGTGACTGCCTCTCGTCATGTCAGAGGCAGAAGCAGCAGACTGTAGGACTCAACACTCTGGAGGGGATTTTGTGAAATCCATAGAAAATTTTTCAGCTGGTTTTTGGGGTCCATGAAGGTAAGTTCAGTGTAGATCTATGATCAGGAAAGAATACTAAAGGGCCAACACAAGACTAGACTGTCTTACTCTAAACTCACCAAAGAATGGTAGTGAGAAGTAATCAGGTTAAATTACTTCTGATTTTGAGGATGATAATGACAATGAGGGGTGGATTATCACTACTTAAAGAATCTCATGTAATTCTTAAAACAAATTTAGAGGTATCTTAGATGTTGTTATCTCCATATTACAGATAAAGAAACTGAGACATAGAGGGGTTAAGATACTTTCCATGAGTCACTCTTGGTGGTCCATAAATTCGGAGAGCTGGGATGTAAATGCAGGGATTCCTGACTTTGAAGACAGAGCTCTTAACTATTACACTCTAATAAATACATAAATTATAAATTTATTATCATAGAGCATAATTCCTTATTTAAAAACTGTGGATAGTAAGGAAAATGGATTAAACACCAGATACCTCTGTCAATTTTGGCTTAATGATGCATTCATCCTACAGTTTTTATTTCCAAAATTTTTTGATAATGAAAGACAAATCACAGCTTTCTATAATATATAGTTAGATTCTAACATGATTCCTATCAAATCCAAAAGAGGGGGATCTTAAGTATAATCTTTACTTTAATAACTGGGAACAAAAAGACACATCTCAAGTTCTCCCTTGTTTCTACACACCCAACAGTGCCACCCCAAAACCCTCACACACCATAAATTTTGCAGGAAAAGGGAGAAAGCCGATGCACATTCTTGGAACTGAATAGCCATAATGCAGCAAAGGGTAGAGCTGTATTGGCAGAAACTACTAAGAATGGTGAGAGACCAATAACTCATGAAAAACAAGTCTACACTAACAGTTTTAATGACTACTCTAATGGTTTAATGGATAGCACTTTAATAGGATTTCTAGTAGAATCTGAAAGCTTCTGAAAGCTTGTCTTCAATAAATCTGTCATTAACAAAGAACTGCATGGCTTAACTACATAACTATACTTTACTGAGTCTAAACACAGAAAAAGTATAGCAGTTGTCATCCTGTATTACCATCACCTTTTCAAGCATTCTATTAACTATTGTGAGAGAGACAGCTACATGATCAAAATGTAGGTTGCCAGTGAAAGGTATATTTATACTAAGGGGATGCAGTAGACATTAAATAAAACACAACAGAAAGCTCACAATTATAGCTTGTGTGCAAAGACAAAGCTGAAACAGTAACTGTAATCTAAATACACAGGTATACTAACACTGAAATTTCAAAAACTAGCTTTAGTTCTCTTTGAAAGATTATTAAACGTTTTGGGGTGATTTGTTTTGGAATGCCTATTGCACTCTGTGTCTACATTTGCCTTATTTTATATTATGTTGCTTCCTGTACTGACTTAATGTTCTTTAAAGTCAGGAATTGCCATGTTGTGGTCCTCAGGGTACATAACAACTCAATAATCAGTCCTAGTGAATATTTCTAAATTCCAGCCTTTGGCTCTGTTTTCATCTGTCCATGTCAGAGGTTCTCATTTCTGACTTCTTCGCACTGGAATATTTCTTGCTTGGAGAGCACTTTCTTGTCCTTTTTTTTTTTTTTTTTTTTTTTTCTAAATCCTACCTTCCATTCAACAAGGCTCAGCTTAAATCCTAAACTCCCAATTCTTTACTGCCTGGAGCTCTCTCTTACATGCTTCCACGTGTGCCACTATCATGTTGCAGACTGGAGCATCCATGTGGCAACTAGCTACATTTAGCCTTGCAGCATTTCTTCTTGTAAAGTTGTTTGAATTCATTATCATAACTTATCGTTTCATTTGACAATTCTTTATTTCCCCAACTCTATAGTAAGTTTCTGAACAGAAATACTGTCTGGTATACATCTGTGTAGTCTATAAAATGGCTAGCCCAGTGCATGCAAAATGTATATAAAATACATTTTTTAAAAAAATTTAATCATTTCATGTCTTAATTTATGTGAAAGTCTTTTGAGGTTGGGAAATGCATTTCTTTTGGAATTACATGTAGTCTTATCATATATACCAGGATTACAAACCTGAGGATAACAGACTGACGCATTCTTCGAGTATGTTCTATCAATGCTGATAGCTGTAAATGCATAGACTTTATAGCAATTATGTTGATTATCAAAATTACTGAAAATAATCCATTGGCTAAGCTATAGACCATTCAAGTTGTACAAATTGAACAAGGCCTAGAGTATACTGGAAGAATAAAAATACCTTCTCAGATCCAATAATGGCAAATTTGAGTAAACATACCCATGCTAGGATATTTATACATGTCTGTCTGCTGATAATGTCCCTGTAAAAATAGCTGCTTCTTTCAAAATCAAAAGTATTATCACTTGAAGCCAGGAGTTCGAGACTGGCCTTAGCAACATAGTGAGATACTGTTTCTAAAAAAATTTTTCAAAGTAGCCACAAAAGGTGGTAATGCACACCTGTAGTCCCAGCTACTTGGGAGCCTGAGGCAGGAGGATAGTTTGAGCCCAGGAGTTCAACGTCGCAGTGAACTGACATGAGATCATGTCACTGCACTCCAGTCTGGGCAACAAAGCATGACTCTCTCTCCAAAACATAAAAAAAAAAAAAAAAAAAAAGAAAAGAAAAAAAAAGAAAGAAAAAATTTTTTTTTTTTTTTGAGACAGAGTCTCGCTCTGTCGCCCAGGCTGGAGTGCACTGGCCGGATCTCAGCTCACTGCAAGCTCCGCCTCCCGGGTTCACGCCATTCTCCTGCCTCAGCCTCCTGAGTAGCTGGGACTATAGGCGCCTGCCACCACACCCAGCTAATTTTTTGTATTTTTAGTAGAGATGGGTTTCACCGTGTTAGCCAGGATGGTCTCAATCTCCTGACTTCGTGATCCACCCACCTCGGCCTCCCAAAGTGCTGGGATTTCAGGTGTGAGCCACCGTGCCTGGGCCAGAAAAACAGTATTATTAATCAAGCTATCCAATAAAAGTAAACAGAATTTTATTCTGGAAAAGACAGTATGTTTGAGGTCATTTAAAACACCTATTGTTTATTAAGAAAAAATATTAAGTGATAGATTCAGTCTTTACACGGAGTGAGTCTTATTTACTCCATTTCAAGGGTATGCTTTGAAAACTGAACAACATAGCAAACAAAAAAAACAAAAAGCCTAAACAATTTCATAAATAACAATATGGGTAAAGTAACAAACATAAATGGCATGCTCCACAAGACAGAGCCTCTTTTACCAATATAAGTATTAAAATATAAGCAGGTCTCCTTGACCAATGATTTATAATAAGAGAAGAACAGAAAAATATCTACATGATTCTTTGGCATCTCATATTTCTTTCTCGGGGGTGGGGGGCATATATTTCATCCAACTAGGGGAATTTTGGATGAAATTATAAAACAAAATACTATGCCTGTTAACTGCTCCCACAGCTTAGAGAAACCCTAAGAAGTTCTGCCAGGGAAGCATAATAGAGAACAAATGCTGTTCCCTAATCTTATTTTACATATATTCAAGTAACAGAATATGAGAAAGAGAAACATGAGTTTTCCCTACAGTGGGTCAAAAAATCTGAGTCTGAAGGATTGATTTTTCTGTTTAAAAGATTAGGAAACACTTTGATACACAGATTTTAGACAGTTGCTAAGACACTAACTGCCGTGACCTACTAAATTTCCAAATCTTTGAATGTATTGAGTGTCAGAAAATGAAAAAATCCCATCACCCCACACATGGTACATGTAACAAATGTAGACAAAAACGCCAGTCCCATTACCCATGGAGTAAAACTCATAGCTGCATACCAAAATCCTGACAAATTCTAGTAATTGTGACTTTGGTTAAGTTTGGGTAAGAAAAACTAAAGGAACCCTCGGATTCAGAATTCAAGGGCAAAATTTATGCATCATTTATTTTTGTACTCTAGAGTCTAGCAAAGTACCTGGCACATTGTAAGTGCTTAGTAAATATCTGTTTTACGAGATGAGCTGAATATAAAGCTGAAAAATTATATAGACTTTTAAAGAAGGAGCATTCATGTTCTTGAAAATTATTTCTTTGGTAGCTAAAATTTTTATTTTTATTTATTTTTAATTTTTTTGTAGCTAAAATTTTTAGAATTGGTCTTCTTGTTCTCAGGGCCATTTGGGAGAAATGAGAAGCTTTATTTCAAAGTTCATTTGTTTATTCTCTAGCAGAAATTATAATCCTTGGTCTGTGGCATCACAATTGGTTGCTGTGGAAACGATTATAGATCAAAAACAAAAAGATTATATCACCCCTTTTCAAGAGCAAATGAGCACCAAGAGCAGATGAAGACTTAAGGAAACAAAGATGTTCTTTTCATGCAAATATTTTTACAATACAACTGTGGAGAGATAAATACTGAAGCTGGTAGTCTTTATGAAATTTATAGGCAGATTTTTAGCTCTGGGGAAAGACAGCTCCACTTGCCCTCAGAGTTGGCTTTGAGACATGAATACCACAGATCATTTTTCTTTACAGACACTGGGAGCGTAGGAAAAGTGAGTTCTGGGATCAGTATTCCTCTGTTGTTTTATTTCAGGCAGAAGAATGTCTTCCCCACCTGTGTACACAACCACTGTCAGGGAGCTTGATGTGCTGCACTGTCCTGGCAATATGTTGCCCAAGGGAGGTCCACCAAGGAAAGCTAAAGGTGAATTCTCCACCTAGAAAGAGGACCATGCCTATGAAGTTGCTGTTCCTCTGTCTCCACAGGACCTCTGTTGTAGCACAGTAGTAGTGAAGAGTTATAACCTAATGAAGCATGCTTATTCATGACTTGATAAATGATATCTATCTCGATATCATGTGACTATGCTTGGAAAGCGGGAGATGCAAAGAGAAAACCAAGCTCCTCCTTCTGTCTCTCTTTCTTTTGCGGGAGATGCAGAGAAAACCAAGCTCCTCCCTCTTTCTCTTTCTCTCTTTCTCTTCTTCCTTCCCTCCCCCTCCCCTCCCGTCTCTTTCTTCCTTCCCCTCCCTCCCTCCCTTCCTTCCTTCTCTCTCACTCTCTTCCTCTTCTCTCTCTTTCTTTCTCTAAACTCATGTGTGTATTAATTCCAGAAAATTTTACCGTGGCAGTCACAGGGATATCCTGATCAACAAGACACCATGAAGAAGCTTTCATACTAGCGGAAGACACACAAGTAAAACTGAAGACCTTGTAATTCCTTGCAATGTCATGGATTCAACACAGCAAACAGCAAATCAAATCTGCCATACACACAATGACAGGCACCTACATCACACTAATCTTGGTCTTGTACTCAAGCCTCGAGCTGGAGTTTGGCTCAAACCGACACTGGCATTTTCAAACAACTCCTCAGTGCCCTTAGTTTCCCTCCATCAAATGTTTAAAAGCAATACACAAACAAAAGAAACATAAATATTTACCAAAGGTAGAAAAAAAGCCCAGTGGTCTTCTTGATTCTTTACAATATACCCAGTTAATGTTTAAATATAAAGTACAATCACCGAACTTTTTTTTTTTTTAAGGGTGAATTTGGCCAGGCATGATGGCCCACACCTGTAAACCCAGCACTTTGGGAGGCCAAGGGGGGTAGATAGCCTGAGCGCAGTAGTTCGAGACCAACCTGTGCAACATGGTGAAACCTCATCTCTGTAAAAAATAAAAAATTAGCCAGTGTGGTGGTGTGTGTTTGTAATTCCAGTTACTTGGGAGGCTGAGATGGGAGGATCATCTGAGTCCGTGGAGGTAGAGGCTGCAGTGAACCTGATGGTGCCTGCACTCCAGCCTGGGTGAAAGAGTCAGACCCTGACTCAAAAAAAAAAAACATTTAAAAAAGAAAGGCAAATTTTATATGTGAACTATATTGCATTAATAAAATGATGAAGAAAAACACATAAAATATATCACACAAGTTTATTTTTCCCTAAAACTGCCTTATTTCTTCCCATAAGTAAAATCCTTATTTTATCACAATCCTTGTACTGTTTATAATTTGGGTTCTCACAGAAAGACAAACATCCTTAACATTTCAAGTTAACATGACTTTAAGAGGTAATACGATGGTTGTTTATTTTTCAGAAAACATTTTTATGCATTTGTTATCTTGCTTTTATCTAGCGAGTCTACTTAGAAAACGTCATCTGTTGCATAATGTTAGATGTAAACTTGCAGGGACTTCAGTCACATCACTTAACTGCCCTGAAAATGTCTTCTCTACAGTAAAATGACAGCAATGAATGAGGTTAGAAGATTCTAGAAATCCTCGAATATAACTGCACAGTAGAAACTTTGTGACACTGAATTTAAACCTCTAAAATTTTATGAAGGATTTTTTAAAGATAATAGGATGATTCCTTGAGCTGTGACAACAAGGATCAATACAGAAGAAACAGAAAAAGAACACAAATGGAAATCAATGCCCAGCTGCACGGCAACATCCACCAACTATAACACTTAGACTGAAAATTTTTATTCTCCTTATGTCTCAACAGATGATAAGGAGGCCAATTAATTACTGGTAGTGGGGGGTAAAGTCTTCTATTTTCCCTAATGCAGCACCCTAACTGCTCTTAATAAAAAGGGAGGCAGCATTTCATTGTTCATTAACCATACCAATTATAGCTTGTCAATCACTGCAGCCACATAGGCACTCCCGAGTTATAGAACAGCAATAGAAGAGGCTCGACCTAAGCCTACAGGGATGGGGGTAGGGGCAACACAGCACTGAGAAAACAAAAAGGGAAATCCGGCATCAGAATGTGAACTTTATTACATTCGCTTTAAATCATGTTTCATAATAATCGGAGAAACAGAATCTCAGCATGAGAGAAAGACAGAATCTAAAAAGGCGGTCCAGTCCAATGACCTAAATCATGTCTGAGCTTCTACCTCATCAATCTGGCTTAGTAAGTTATATGCTACCTAACATACTGTTCATTTTAACATAACTAAAAACTGGAGAAAAAGCAAACAAAACAATAACAATAAATTCTTAAGAGAATGGAAATAAATGTAGGTAGGCAGTGGTTTTCTATCCTTCTGCCATCTTGAAATATGGCATCTTCTGATTGTATAGTAACAGCTCCTATCTTTTCAAATCATTTAGCAGTTTTTGTATGAAATTAAGTTACAGAAACATGAAAGGATTTTCCGTATATGAAAAGGTGTTTTTAGAATCTTAAAGGTGGATATTACTATATATCATATTTATAGATTTATGAAGCATAATTTATTGTAGTGAGCAAGTTTCCCCTTCTTCACTGGTCTTATCTAAAGGAAACTGGAATCTGACTCAAGATATGTAGTGAGGAGGGCATCTTGCCAGTATAGGTCTCATCTTTTTTTAATCTTCAGGGTTAGACAAGTAGGCAGACTCTGGTCTATAATTTAAAATGTCAAAACAAGAAACAAGTCAATACCAACTATTCTCTGTGAGAGTTAAGGCTGAGTCTTTACACCTTTAAACCCCATCAACCATCTGCTTTTTTTTCCCCTTGATTTTATTTTCCTAGACCAAGATCAGAAGTCAAAGGCAGTCACTATTATATAGTTTTTTTTTTTTTTTTTTTGAGACAGAGTCTCGCTCTGTCGCCCAGGCTGGGGTGCAGTGGCCGGATCTCGGCTCACTGCAAGCTGCGCCTCCCGGATTTACGCCATTCTCCTGCCTCAGCCTCCCGAGTAGCTGGGACTAGAGGCGCCCGCCACCTCGCCCGGCTAGTTTTTTTTGCATTTTTTAGTAGAAACGGGATTTCACTGTGTTAGCCAGGATGGTCTCGATCTCCTGACCTCGTGATCCGCCCGTCTCGGCCTCCCAAAGTGCTGGGATTACAGGCTTGAGCCACCGCGCCCGGCCTATTATATAGTTATAGAATCAATCTGGTGAATTATTTCTAACCGAAGTAACCAAATATATTTTTCTGTTTGATAAGGTTACGATGGAATGCTATTTGTTTTCAGATATAAATTTTAATCCTTTCATCATCTTCAAACTCACTAATTTTTAATAAAAACTAAACAAGAGCATGAAGAGGGAGGCTGAGTTTAAAGGTTCCTATCCAATTCGTTTACAACTAAATCACTTTGTTGTTGTTGAAAAACTGTCTCTGATGTTGAAAAACAAAAACAAAATATAATTATAACAAGAAATTGGGCCAATAATCCTTCTTTGGGGTCACCTGAATACTATGTGATAACCTTAACAGATAAGTTAATGACAACAAATTTTCCATCGTGAAAACTGTGGTGAAAGGAAATCAACTATCAGATGCAACTATTTATGGTGGTCAGAACATTACCCAGACCTCAGACTACGTGGGTTCATATCCTAGCTTTGCCATTTACCAGCTGTGTGACCTTGAGTAGGTTACTTAACTTGCATGTGGTTCAATATACGTTCTGTGACATGGGGAGACTAACAGTAACTACCTGGAAGGACTGAATGAGTTAATGTTTACAGTAATGCATTCCGAAGAATGTCTGGCACATGGTAAGTGCTATACAAATGTTTGCTATTGTCATCCTTGTAAAGCACTGTCTAGACTCTGAAACTCTATTGAAAGACTATTATGATATTAAGATGTTGTGCAGTTTAATACTAAAAATAGATATAAAAATGCTCTGTTAAACTGGCAGAAAAACAAAGAAGGGGGACTGAGAAGAAAAAAGGAAGGAAAGAGGAAGAGAAGGGGAATAAAAGAAGGAGTGAACGAAGGAGGGATCATGAGAGAAAGAATGAATTAAATCAGGGGTCTCTGTGAGCCATTGGTTGAAGTTTAGAGGACTGATGAGTGCCTGTTGTTAAGGAAAATTTTTTAGCAAGTGAGAAATAATAAAGTTCTGATTATGCTTCATGCATGAACCTTTAAGCTAAAGCCAAATACTCTGATTGCTGCATCTGTGACGATGGAAAGACTAATGTTTCCCAAGGCCTAGCCAACACTGCAAATTCATGTAATGTCTTAATGCTTATATCCTTCACTTTAATCCCCTCTATACTCCCAAAGCATGGTGGTGTGCCCAACAATTGTTTTTTCAAAAAGAATGACAAACTATTTAGGCACAGTAGAAAAACCATGACAAATAATACTGCCACTAACATTTTGTAATTTTAAACTTAAATACATAAATAAGTAAAGGCATCTCTGTGATGCTGGGTTATATCAGGCTCTAGGCAGCCTTGTTCCAATCTCTTGTTGCAGCATTGTTAAAATTCTCCCCAAAAGTTGTTCCCAGCAGTGACATAAACATAGATGTACTCATTTGGTCCCTCAGGTACTTGGAGCTTCAGGAGGAATCGTAGGAAGTGATTTCCATGACTTTTCTGAACACTTTTGAAATCACTTGGTTGCAGACTCCTTCCTATGTTGTTACGACCTTTCAAGGGTGTAATCACCTTTCGTACCTCATCTCTCAGCAGCAATGACCCTGATGCTGCAACGACAGTCACAGATACGTTGCGGTCCCCTGAGCAAGTCATGCTTCTTCTCATCTCCATGACTTCGCATGCACAGATCCCTCAGCCTGGAGGCTTGTATTTCTGGCAAACTTCAGTGACCCTCCAAGTCAGGGGTACTCTGGGAAGACTCTCGCCAATACTGTCCCACTCCCAAGATGAACTTAACAATTGTCGTTTTTTTTGCTTGTTTGTTTTTTGTTTTCCCCCTGTTTCTCCTAGAAAACTCATTCAGGACAGCTTATTTCTTGATTATTTTTGGTTCTCCAGTAAATGTTAAACAGATGAAGGCATTCAAACTACTCATCTTATAAACAAAGAAACTGAGATCAGGAGAGTTAAATAATGTGTTTAGGGGCATTGAAATTTATAGCAGAGACACCAGAACAGTTTCCACTCATCAGTGAAATTACCTTTTTTTGATACTTTAATGTGGATATAATTTCCAGAAATGACACTATGTACAAAATATGAAAAGAACTCTGTAGTTCTTCATAGTTACCCTCCATCCTTGTCACCCTTTACCTTCCCCTAATTGTTTTCATAGAGCTCCTTTTTGGAAGAATGAGAAGACAGTATTATAGAAGATAAAAATCACTTGAGAAAAAAAAAGTCATGTTAAGTGACTGACAGATAACGTCATGCATAGTGATGTTCACAATAACAAGAGCCACATCTGTTTACTAAGCATAGAGGGCAATGGGCCAGGTGCCTAACATACATTCATCTTTGTTACAGTCTTATAAGTAGATACTAATATTCTCATCTTAAATAAGAGAACCAAGGTTCTGAGAGGTAAAGTAACTGGCTCAGGATCAAGCAGCACAGCTACTAATTGGCCCAGTCAAAATATGAACCTTGTTTTCCCTGACTTCAAGGTCCTCCCCTGCATCCACTACGGCACCCCTCTACATACACACTTTTACCACTCAGGTGCTAAAATCCCAACTTCATTTTTAAATGAAAATACAAGTCAATAAAGAGTGTCTTTTTCAGTCCTTGCTATGATCTCTTTGAAATTGAAAGCTTGCTTTGGAAGCAGAGACAGAATTAATTGTTTCCTGAGAGCCTTGGGCTCCACATGGGAGCAGGTGAAAACACATTTTGGACAATGTCCAGTGATGGTCAAGGGCCAATTAGTTATAGTGAACTTGTATGAGAACAAGGACTGAGAAAAAACAAAAGTTGAAATTCTATGAGAATAAGGACTGGGAAACAGAAAACGAGAGTTATGTGAGAGTCCCTTAAGACGGGTAGGACTCCCACAAGAAAAAAAACAATAGGCTCTACTATGAAAGATACGGAGTTTAATGTTAGCAAAGAAAATGTCTGAGGTTTTTTTTTTTTTTAAGTGGGTGAAAGAACAAACATTTTAAAAGTCTAAGTAGACATAAGCTTTGGAACTTGAGAAATTACTTGCACTTTGAGTTCTCACAACTATAGAAGGCCAGTAAGAATAAAAGACGATAAGCACATAGACATACATCCTGTTTTGGATGCAATGTTTCTTCTAAGGTGAGCTGCTGTCTTTGTGTCCTACTAGATTTGTTTGTAAGATGCAGAAAGCAGCCCGCTAGAAGGGGACTCTCTGTACTTTTACATTTTACTTGGTGAGACTGGTCCTTAACTACAGAACAAAGGCAGCATCTTCTCAGATGGCCAACTGGCAGGCCAAGCTTTGCTACAAAATCTTTGCTATAAAAGGCTCAGGGAGTTTAACTGGTAGGTACTTTTGAGTGAAATCTGAGGGGTCTGCATTAAAATGTAATCACTTCTGTACTGTCTAGAGATAGTAATAGCCTATTTTCTGAGAGAAAAGAGCCTGAAAATAAGGCTTCACTGCTGATAGATCAGGTGGGGATGTCAACTGGAAAAAGAAGCTCTTTACAGCAGGATACTCTTTGTTCTGTTTGCTCCTGCTGTTGGTACTAGCAATTTTGACCGCAACAAAGAGTTTCTGTGAACTGTAAATTTAGTTAGAAATTGATCCAGACACACACTTTTGTTAATCACCTGCTGTGTGCCGAGCAGTGAGCTTGTCACCACGTGGCCAACAGCATACCGAGAGGCCAGACACCTGACCAAAACACCTGACCCAGAGAGGCTTGATCACAGCAAATGACTGGAGGGTAAGAAAGCGCCACATAACAAGTGCTAATTGCACTGGTTTAAACTAGCAATTTTTCATTCTTTCTTTTATTATTTATTTATTTTTTTTTACTGACATCAGCAAATCCTTAAGGGTTTGGCCTGGGATAGGAAAAGGTAGGGTTTAATTGATTCTAAGATATACATTTATTTTCCACATTCTAACATCTCTGAAATTGATGTGCATCTTAAAATTGATGGCATCTTGCAATTGTACTTGCGATCTTTTATTCCTTAGTGGTATATGCAATGATGGGGTATCTTAAAATTGATGGTACCTAGATGAGATAAAATAAGCAATAGCTACTAAGACTACTGAGTACTGGTGTCAGGAAACCTGAAAAGCACGTACGTGTTTAATTTGTTTTTAATGATTGTTTGAAGTAAGTACTATGGCTGCTTCTTTATATAGAGATGAGTAAATTAAAATACAGAGAGGTTCAGTTATTTGTTTAAGGTCACACAGCTTGAGCTAGCGGCCAAACTGGCAACCTGAGCCAAGGGCCTGTGTACTTAGCGACTGTGTCATAATATTTATTTCCACTGTTGGCTCAACAAGTAGAAAGTCCTGTGTGGCAGGCAGAGAGATGTGGACCCAATCTGAGAAGCAGAAAAACTGCTATGTTCGTAAGGAAGTGGGCAAAGACTCTGCCATACCCACCTCCAATCCCAGAGTATTAGGAGATTCTGATTTGGAATAGTAAATTTAGCCATTCATCTTCCTCAGCTTCATCCATCCCAGGTACAAAAATGTTGTTACTGCTTTTTAGTTCATGAAATTGCTCATTTTTCTCGTTCCATTACTAAACCACCATAATTTGTTCTCAACTTTTTCAAAAAACAACATTTTATCTCTTGTGACTCATATGTCAAAAATACTTAGAAATGGAGGCCTTTCCCTTAGAAATGGAAGAGTCTGTTCCACTCTTCCACTTTCCATAAAAGATGAAAACAGATCTCTGTCATCCAGCACTTTCTTCCTTCAAGAAAATGGGGGAACCACCTTTAAGAAAAAATCCAGTGCATTCTAAGTTGGCCAAAAAAAAAAAAAAAAAATTGTGTGTGTGGGTACATATGTGTGTGTGTTTGGTTTCTTGTTTTTGTATGATTCTTGAATATATGTCCCCCTCATGAGCTTACACATAAATGATAAACTAATTGAAAGAAGATATGACAAGTAGTTTTGCATTATAAGTGCTCAGAGGTTTACAAAACCTAATAAGGATGACGGTTTTACTAATGATGGTTTTGCACCTGTGACCACACGGGGTCAAATATACCAAGAGTCTTTTCCAAGGGAAAATAGAAATGTTTTCTTTTGTGGTCATTGCTTAGATGACAGATAAATTTTGTCCCCTCTGTGGAGAAATACAATGTTTACCATCAGGAGTGAACAAATTATCTATGGAGAAAAGAAATGTGTCCTTAGCATGTCATAGAAAACCACTGGGTTTTCTCAGGAATAGTCATGCAATGGAAATTGGTAATTATGACAATTTCACAGAAATTTTAAATATAAATATTTTGATCTAGTTAGATACTAAGCTTTCTGAACTCTATCATCAGGGCATAGTAAGAAACAAAGAGTGAAACATTTGAAACATTTAGGTGTTTACATCAGGTAAGTTAAGGTGCAGTGAAGAAGAACAAAACAAGATGAATTTGTGACCTGGTTTTACCACACACAGTAGGTGTGCGACCTTGGGTAAGTCACTTCTTTCTCAGTCTCATGCTCCTTAACTCTACGGAGAGTTAAGGGAGAGGGAAAGCACATGATCTCTGAGGTTTAGACAGCTCTAAATATTAAAATATTTATATTTTATATATTTTATAATATTTAAATATTTAAAAATATGACCTAAGCAATGTTTTTAAATGTCTCTATACGTCTCAACACTGTCTCGATGTATTTCATTATTCATCACGGAAATATGTTTTTCCTTTATCTGTCTTACTAAGTGATGGGAAAATTTTAACTTATTCTACAAAGGTGTAATACATACTGTTACAAAAACAGAAGGACAGGGCTCTGATATCTGAAATATTTCATATAAAAGGATCATTATCATAATCACAGACAGGAGATGTAAGAGTGCTGCCATAAGAACAGGAAGAAACTCAGCATATTGTGGATGCTGAATGGTGGGAGACATGTGAGCACTGAAATTGGAGACAGTCCACCTCCAGAGACAGCAGCAAAGCCATTGGGACTGGGCTTTGTCATAAGAACAAAACAGATCAAAGAGGCCTTCTTCAGGGAGCATTTCTGTGAACCACAAAGTTTCTTGCCCCTCTCCAATAGCAACAGAAAGATTGCTCCGAGTTAATACATAGCTTTAAGGTAATACTACTAACAGAGCTAATGCTGACTAACTTGAAACTAGATGTTTGATAACTGTTCATCTCTGTGTAACTACCATGACAGGATGGACTGTGGTCCAAAATGTGACTTGCAAGTGAGCTGATAGGAACTCAGAAGAAATGTTGTTGTTGTAACTATTTAAAAAGGGGTTATTATCTCAATCCACACCACAAAATGTATAAAATCTAGAATGTACCTGAAGTAGAGTATGTGATTTGGGACAGTATTTCTGTTAGAAAACTGTACCTTGAGGACCACATCAGGAACTAGTTTCACATTTTCTCTAACTTTAAAGCTTTTCTTGATAGTGACCACTGGGATGCCCATTCATATTTTTTTTTTTTTTTTTTTTTTTTTACTTTTTTTGAGACAGGGTCTCCATCTGTTACCCAGGCTGGAGTGCAGTGACATGATCTCAGCTCACTGCAGCCTCAACCCCCTGGGGGTCAGGTGATCCTCCCACCTCAGCCTCCCGAGTAGCTGGGACTACAGGTACATGCCATCATGCCTGGCTAATTTTATTTTGTAGTTTTGTAGAGACAGTTTCACCATGTTGCCTAGGCTGGTCTCAAACTCCTGGACTCAAGCAATCTGCCTGCAGTGGCCTCCCAAAGTGCCGGGATTACAGGTGTGAGCCACTGTACCCAGCCGGGGTGCCAATTTATTACACAAAGACATCATTAATATCTTTTAAAATGGAGATTCTGAATCAGTAGCATTGGGGTAGTGCCTAAAATTCTGCATTTCTAAAAAGTTCCCAGGTGACGCCAATGCTGTTGGTCTGTAGTCCACCCTGACTATGAGACTACCAGAACATGCATTTCTCATGTGCCCTTCCCTTGACAAAATGCACTTCAATCCTCTTCTTCCTAGTTCCATGAAGAGTGCCATCTTCTCTTCAAAATCTTTTCAATTCTCCAGATCATTATGACCTTTACTGAATCCCAATAACATTCCAATAGCACTTAAGATTACCTCCTTGGTGTAATTCTTATTTCTTATATATATTTGTCTTTGACAACTACGAACTCCAGAAGCATAAGTTTCTTACAACTTCTGTGTTTTCTATGCTTTCTCAGCACTGAGCAGAATGCTTTGTATTGTCGTGGATAATTATTGGTTCCTCCTCCCAGCTCATAAGCCTCCTTACACAGAAATTTCCCTCTCCTCCATCCAAGATCTGTATAAGTGGACTGTTAGCAGTTACGTCCCAACGTGTGTCCCCACAACAAATCGTCAATTAGCTAGAGTTCAGACTTTGTTCTCTGGCATTTAAAATGTGACTGGCAAGAACAACTCAGTCTCTTTATGGGGCCTATATGTAAATGAAAATATGATTAAAGACCATGTTTTCTGTGTGTGGGTGAGAAAAAAAGAAGACGCTGGCTTGTATAAGGGGAAGAATGAAACCATCCCAGAGAAAGCACAAAGATGAAAGTTCCAGAGAAGATACCAGGAAATTGCCACAGCCTTTCAGTTCTAGATGACCATTCTTAGTGTGTACCTTTACGGTTAGCCTTGGCTCTATAATACATCAAAAATGCTCTTCTGTTTTTCCTTGAGAATTTCCAGGGGCTGTAGTTTCTTACAATCTATCTAGTCTAAATAAGATTTGTACATACATGACTGTGATGATGCCTTCTGATTAAATCTTAAATATACTAGTCTATATGCTATCTCAGCAAATGGTGAAATGAAGACTGGGGATCACGTTCTGTAATACATTACCCTAAACTGATGACATTCCTCAAACTGAAGTCTGTGAAGTACCTGCATCAAAGTCAGCTGAAGAGCTCTTCTAAAATGCAGATTTGTGGATACCACGGCTGACCTATTAAAATAGCATTTCTGGGGTTGGGACCAGGAATTTCAATTTTATTGTGTCTCTGCCAGGTTTTGGTATCAGGATGATGCTGGCCTCATAAAATGAGTTAGGGAGGAGTCCCTCTTTTTCTGCTGTTTGTAACAGTTTCAGAAGGAATGGTACCAGTTCCTCTTTGTACCTCTGGTAGAATTTGGCTGTGAATCCATCTGGCCCTGGGCTTTTTTTGATTGGTAGGCTATTAATTACTGCCTCGATTTCAGAACTTGTTATTGGTCTATTCAGGGATTTGACTTCTTCCTTGGAATTTCAATTTTAAATAGGCAACCAAATGATCTGTAGGCACCAGCCCAAGATTTGGTTTGGCAAGACCTACACATATTATTTTGATTTAAAGATTCACCAGCCTAATAAATGGACTTTAACAGCCACATCAACTTTAAGGAGGACTTTATTCCCTGCATTCCAGATACCATTCTCAAATTGAGATTACTTAAATTCCAGTAGGATTTTTTAGTTTCATCTCAGAAAATGGACATCTAAAGTGTTTATAAAGACCTGCAGGGATGGGGTTACACTAATTTCTCAGTTCCATTCTTCTAGCTTTCACTAAATGCAGTATTGGAGTTCAACGGCCTTTACAGTACAGGTAGTGTCCCATAGGATCTAATAATACTGTGCTACAATTTAACCTACTTCCTCCTATTCTGACCTTGGGATCAGTGCAAACAGCTTTCATGCCTTTAACCTGTTTTAGTCTTAGAATCACAGTAAAAAATTTAGCTTCATGTATGTTACAAGTTCTAAGTAAACATTTACTCACAGTGATTATGCCAAAACAATCAGGAGTTTGAAAGCAATGTGAGTTTTCTTTCCTCCATTTTCTTTGCTGAAAGCCAGTAAAAATCTATTCAAGTTTATGTAGAATAAACGATTTTTCCCCACAAAGTGTTGCTCTAAGCTTAAATTTTTATGTTGAGGTCTTACTCCTATTATCACTGTTGAATACAACACTTAAACATCTCCTTCATGCTTGTTAAGGCACAGTAGAGTCAATTCATGCCCAGGGAGCTTTAATCACAGATCATCATCATGAACTTCAGTGAAGAGTCTATGTGGGCTATCATGTCCACGGTTAAGCCTACTGGGGAAGCTGTGCATAGCAGCATTGCCAGCATGCAGTTCATAACTATTTTCAAGGAGCACTTCTGATCTAATGGCTAAATGAGGATCATTAAAGTATCTTTACATGTAGCATTTCTTGAAAACTCCATATTTAAAGGAGGCCAGTTATTATATTCAACGGATGCAACTGAGATTGCTTGAGTGATGCTTTTATAGCCATGTGCTGCATAATGACATTTCAGTCCACAACAAACCACAAATAAGAGATTGATCCATAAAACTGTAATAGATCTGAAGAAATTCCCATCACCTAGGGATGTGGTAGCTGTCATAACGTCCCAGCATGGTGCATTACTCATGTGGTTGTAGAGATGTTGGTATAATTCAACTTACTCTGCTACCACTCAAGCACATACAATTATGTACAGTACATAATATTTAATAAAAAGTGAATATGTTACTAGTTTATGTGTTTACTAAAGTATACATTTGTTATTTTAAAGTGCACTCCTTTTATTTATTTAAAAAAAGAGAACTTTAAAACAGCCCTAGGTGGGTCCTTCAAGAGGTATCCAGAAGGCGGCATTATCATTATAGGAGATGACAGCTCCATGCTGTCACCTTGAAGATGTTCCAGTGGACAAAACGTGAAGGCAGAAGATAGTGATACTGATGATTCTGACTCTGTGTAGGCCTAGATTAATGCATGTCTTTGCATCTTAGTTTTTAACCAAAAATTTTAAAAAGTTAAAATAATTTAAATAGAAAAATGCTTACAAAATAAGGATATAAAGAAAAATGTTTTCGTATAGCTGTATGATGTGTTTGTGTTTTAAGCTAAGTGATGTCAAAAAGTTTAAAGATTTTATAAAGTAGTTACAGTAAGCTAAGGTTAATCTAGTATTGAAATAAAGTTTTAAAATAAATTTGTTGTAGCCTAAGTTTATGGTGTTTATAAAATCTATAGTAGTATAGAGTAATGTCCTAGGCCTCTACATTCACTCACTACTCTCACTGACAGCCACAGCAACTACCAGTCTTGCAAGCACCATTCATGCTAAGTGTCCTACATAGGGGTACCATTTAATTTTTTTTTGTTGTTTGTTTCACTCTTGTTGCCCAGGCTGGAGTGCAATGGTGTGATCTTGGATCACTGCAACCTCCACCTCCGGGTTCAAGCAATTTTCCTGTCTCAGCCTCCCGAGTGGCTGGGATTACAGGCACCCGCCACCAGGCCTGGCTAATTTTGTATTTTTAGTAGAGACGGGGTTTCACCGTGTTGGCTAGGCTGGTCCTGAACTCCTGAACTCAGGTGATCCACTTGCCTCGGACTCCAAAATGCTGGGACTACACGCGTGAGTCACCGCGCCTGGCCTAAAACTCTTCTTTACAGTATTTTTACCTTACCTTTTCTTTGTTTAAACACACAAACAGTTACCGTTGGGTATAGCAACCTGCTGTACAGGATTGTAGCCTAGGAGCAGTGGGCTAGACCACATAGCTTAAGTGTATAATAGACTATACTATCTAGTTTGCTATACTCCATGAAGTTTGCACAATGACAAAAATCACCTACGAACACATTTCTCTGAAAGCATCCCTGTCATCAAGTGATGCATGACTATATCATTGCCTGTGGTTTAAAGTTATACTGGTGGAGAGTGAATTAATGGCTTATTCACAGGTCAAGTTATCGTATTTCCATAATTTGTGACCCATTATGTAACCCATAATCAAAAATAAATAATTAAAGCAGGTCCATGAAAAAATATCACATGGCAAAATAATAAGGATCACATAACAATAAAAAGTAGGTTGGAGTGATGAAAGATTTCTGGTTCATAAACATTGACATAACTAAGAGTTTTCTATGTTGCCTCAGGTGCTATTTATGATTTGCCTTATTTTCTCTTCTAAAACTCACTCTGGAGCCTTAAGCCCTAACTCAGAAACTCTAGAAAGTGTTTTAAAGGATACTGCATACTTTTAAAAGAGCTATTCTGATCAACAGGAAGAGCACGAAAGAAATAAGCTGCTGACCATTTGAGAAAAGAAGATAACGTGTGTTCCAGTGTGAATTTTCCCAACAATGAAACTGTTCTCCTGAATGCTTGGAGCAGAATAAACGAAAATGTAACTTAACCAAAAGGCGAGGAAACAAACAAAATTTTTGTGTACTATCAAATATATGACAAAGATGCTGGAGTATGCAAATTGAATAAAAGGCGGTCTGGCTCTTGAGGGTGGAGGTGAATGAGACTACAGATATGTTTTGGTTTTCCAGCACAGTAACTTAAAATAATGAACATTTGAATATTTGAAGATTATGGGAAGGTCATGCAGATATTTAGACTGCCACAGGCCTCACTGCTCCATGTTCTCTTATATGGAGCTTCTTCTTATTTTTGTGACCCCTCTAAGCCACTTGAGGTTGGGGGTCCTCTTAGAGGTTTTGCTACAGAATACGATAGGGTAGAATGTTACAGCTGGTAGGTCCAGTGCAACTGCCCCAATTAAGGCTGATACAACAGATACCAAGAGGTAACAGGGATGTGTTAACTCCCAGTAGGTAAATCAATAGAAACCCCTGGATGGTGAAATTTGGGCTACCCAAGTACCCAATAACCTTTTATTATTTGGTACAACTATAAGATTTTAGCTGTACATTTTAATCTTATGTTAAAACTGGTCTAGGAAAAATAATTATGGTCTGGTTATCAACAATTCATTAATTGGCTTCATTAAGGGTCCTTGTTGCTGGAGAATACCAGAAATACCCAGTTTTATAACTTTTTGCTTGATATATACCACACTATCCAAATACACACCCATACACACGTGCATTCACACAGGTTTTAATTTACTTGCATCAATAATTCACAAAGACATTTTAAGGATTCCGTAATTTTAAGATAGCATTCAGTGCACCATTCCTTCAAAAACAAGAAATTCTCTGAAAATATATTTCTATGTTAATATTAACTCTAATTAATTGAAGGCTAAGATAATATATAAGTACTCAATAATTACAGAGTTTTCATGGCTTATAAAACCAACAGTCTTGAGAAACATACTTAATCTCCGTAACCTTTCTTTTATAGATGAGGATTCTTATCACAAATCAGTGTATTTGGCACCTATTTGGTATGCTGGAAAGTTTATCAATTTAGTATATTCTAGGAACTGAAAAACCAGAAGACAAATACTGCATGATCTCATTCATATGTGAAATCTAAAGAAGTCAAACTCATAGGAGTAGATAGCAGAATGGTGATTACCAACCGATGGCTGGAGAAAGGGGAGATGTTGATCAGTTTTAGCTAGACAGCAGGAATAAGCTTTAGTGATCTATTACACAGAATGGTGACTATAATTAATAATAATGCATAATATATAAATATGTACAATTATTGCCAATTAAAAATAAAAGTTAAAAACAGAAAATTCATAATCTCAGCAAGCAATAATGAACAAATGTAAAATTAACACTTTTTAAAATTGTAATTACTATATCGCTTGTGCAGACACTTTTAAGATGGCAATTCATTATACATTTTTATATCATATTTAAGTCATATTTAAAGGGAAAAGCACTGATGAAGTTAATTTTCAAGAATATGGTCAAAAAAAGAGAAGAGCAACTCTTGAAATTACTATAAAGAATAAACACAGTGAATTACCTCATATTCCTGGGAAAACTTCAAGTTGTCATTTGCTTTCAATCTTTCAATGTGGTCTGCAAGTTCCAAGATGGGTATTGGAGGATGGCTAGCCATACCTATTGAAAAAAGGAAAGAAGAAACACATTTGAAAACAAATGAAAACAATGCTAGCCGTTCCAAAATATAGAGAATACTATAGTTAGAAATGGCCTGAAAATATGTGAGTAGTAAAGATGTTTTAGGTGAGGAAGCAGGCAAATAGTTTGGTTACTCAAAGCAGGACATGCTCTGGGAAGATGAATTTTGTAGCCAAATGAAAAGTCACCAAGCAAAATCTCCAAACTAATACTCCTAGTGTAAAAGAAAGCGTTATTGTGCTATGAATCAATGAGGTTAGCTAGCGGAGAAAACTGACAGTCAGGCTTGATGTCAACTTCTGCTTTGAGTAATGACTTTTATGCCATTTCAAACTCCTTCTCCTGCACTGTGTGAAATGGAAATTGTGTGGAATTAAATGGTGTAAAGTGAACTAAGAAAACAGACACTGAGAAAGGCCTAAAAGGGAAAGAGTAGTAGCTTGATAGTAAACATAAAATGACGTATGCATAATCAAGGAAAACTAACTTGAAGAATGAAGGTTACCAGGGTAACCGGAATCATCTGAACCTGCAAAGGAAATGATGGTGTAAATAAAATAAAATAGAACAAATTCTTAAAAAAAATGAAATGGAAAGCCTGATATATTTTTTCAAAGGACTAATCAAAATGCTGCAAGTTTTTGCAGGATTCACTATACACTGTGGCTAGTACAATGTGACTACTACATTAAGATAGCTAATATTTCACAAACCTGTAGGTGACTGACATTCACATGCAAACATAGACACAAAGAATGACATGCACCACGGCTCATTGACGATAATCACTGAAGGCACAATCAGACACCAAACTGAGCTTCAAAAATGTTTCCACTAGTAGCAGATTGTAGAGGTTGGGGTTGCAGCCTTCTTCTGGACATTTATAAATGGCCACACTAACAACTCGGTGATATTTTGCCCCAGGTCCCCATTATTCAACCCCCAGCAAACCTACAATCTACTTTAGGTGTAAACATCTTTGTCCGCTAATGAGAAATGAATTCAGGAAAGTGAGCAAATGATGAAAAGACAAGAGGGAAAGAGGGTGAAGAAAGAAGGAAAGCAGAGGCGGGGGCTGACACATTCTAGTACATTCAGCCAGTGGAAGATATATTAATTTCATAGATTCCATGAAACATAATCCACTATTAATTTTGGTGACTCCTGTGTCTTTCTGATGTTTTCTCACTTTTCATATGATTTGTCTTTTTTTTTTTTTTCCTATTAATTTTATAGAAGTATCATGAAAGAGCATTGCTGACTCTTATCTTACAGACACAAATTCCAGCTGGCTAGAAAAACTTGAACTAGCATGTCCCCAGGAAAGCCACTGAAGTAGAAAAAGAATGAGGGAGGAGCTCAAACTGGAAGCCATGTGTTGACATTCTGCTGTCACTGTGGCTCTCTGGAGGGAGGCTACAGAATGATGGCCGTAGAGTCAATATGACATGTGACGACTGCTTTAAGAGCATTTTAGGAATTATACCATTGTTAAAAGTCACCCAGTAAGTTCCTTTATCTCAAATGCCAAATTATCAATGGTTCTGGTTAGTTAAGTAAAAGCTACCCCGCTCTTTGAAGACTACTACTTTAGCAAGTGTTGTGAATTCTGGTGGTTTCGTTTTTATGGCTATGAAGGTCTGCTTCCAGTCAGCTAAAATTTTAGTGGAGAGCCAATAAAACCGAATTGCTTGCAAGTAGAAATTCTTTGTTGGTGATATAATAATGCCTTTGGAACAAAATTTTGGAACCCTTTCTGAAACTTTTCTGTATTAATGGTAGAACTGAAATAATTTACATTCTGTGGAGGAAGTGAGAGGGTGACAGTGATCTGATAATTACATGATCTTATCCAGATGAGGCACCCCCAATGAAAAGAATGGAAATGCAAAGGCATAGGTGACTTTAGGCTTATCTGGAAATGGAAATGGACTGATATGGACATCATTACAGTACTTTAACAGAGAAAATAATAGAGACAAAGATGTTTAGACCTTTTCGAGCGAATCGTGGGAGAGAGTTATTATCATATATGGACTGAGTGGTGGTTTGGCTAGAGAGGGAGGACACAGAGCCAATCAGGGAGGCGTAGGGGACTGAATTACTGCTCAAAGCTGCAAAAAGTAAAGCCAGTTGGAGATGGGAAAAGTATTAGTATTACAGCAGCAGAATACCATAATAATAACCAAAGATGTGATCAACATATTTACTTGAGGCATGCACTGGCACATGATCTGGAAATATTACATTGGAAGCTTATTAAAGAAAAATTCAAGCAGACCTACATTGACTCATTATATTCCACATCAGAATATATATATGTATATCTATTACATGCAAGATATCATCGCATTAAAGAATCGCTACATAAAACTTATCATTGGATACCATATTGCACTCAATTTCTAAGTAAACATGGCAGATGGATGTTTCACAGAAAAGGGAGGAGAATTTGTGTGAATCCAATGGTACGGGAGAAAGAACCCTGGCTTAGAATACTGGACTTGGGTTCTACTTCTGGTTTTGTCGTCTACTAATAGGGACAAATCACCATTTGTGAAGCGCCTTTGATTTCTTTAACTGTTAAAATCAGAGTACAGAACTAAATAAATTCAAGAGCCATTCTCTTCTTCATAACTTTCATTCTTCCCACATACAGATAGAACTTCTGAACAGAGAAGGGTCTATTGGACATGGTGCAAATGTAAGGGTTCTAAAAGTTATTGTACCTCTTCTTTGAGGGGAGGTGGAGAGTACTTACTTTTTACAAAATGGAAAAGTAGTATACAGTTGAATTGTTTATTTTTTCAACTATTTAAGTTTGTTATTTTCTCTCATTAGCCAAAGTGTATACACAGTCTATTATGATGTTATATCATATATCAGAAAAGACTGAATGTCAGCATAAAAATAATCCTCCAGAGTAAAACTCCTCTAAGTTGAAACTGTTTAGCTCATATCAGAAAACAATGACCAAGGATCTACTTCAAAATATTGTAACACAATTCTGCAGAAACATCTCCACTATCCAATATTGAAAAAAAGTTATATGATATAAACAAATATGTTAGATTTTGAATGAAAAGGTAGACACTAAGAAAACTATGAAGTTGACCTCACTGTGGTATCCTTTCAATGTTTTGTCTGGCAACATGACCACTGCTCACAGTCTATAAACCAAAGTCTTTACTACATCAGAGTTTTCACATTTACATTACTTGATGTGCTTTAAATTTTTTTTTGCAGGCTGTACACCAGACCAATTAATTCAGGTCTCTGGATGTGGGAGCTATATATTGATATTTTTAAAGTGCCCCAGCACTGGCTCTTAGTCCTATGCAATTCATGAGGTGGGGCCTATGACTCCATTTATTCCTTTTTTTTCCATTTAGAAATCGTATCAGGATTTAAGAGAATGAGATGAACTTTCTCTTGGTGATATTCTTGAATCCCCTCTAACATCCCATTAGCAAGCTTTAGTACTTCAGCTATTATTAGCAGCCAAGAACTTGAAGGAGAGTTAACAAATAGGGAGGGCTTGCCAGTACCATGATCTCATCAGTTCAAAGCTACAGATGTACAACAGAAATGCTTTTTTTTTATTATTTTTTGAGATGGAGTCTCACTCTGTTGCCCAGTTGCCCAGGCTGGAGTGCAGTGGTGCAACCTCAGCTCACTGCAAGCTCTACTTCCCGGGTTCAAGCGGTTCTCCTGCTTCAGCCTCCTGAATAGCTGGGATTACAGGGACACACCACCATACCCAGCTAATATTTATATTTTTAGTAGAGACGGGGTTTCACCATGTTGGTCAGGCTGGTCTCAAACTCCTGACCTCGTGATCCACCCGCCTTGGCCTTCCAAAGTGCTGGGATTACAGGCGTGAGCCACTGTGCCCGGCCCATAAATGCACTTTAAAGGCACACATCAAATCTGGTAAGACTTTTCATTTTGAAGCTATGATCTGCACAATATAGTGTCAATGTGAAAAATGACAGATGCGGTCACTGCAATCTGCCTTAGGTTGGAGGAAAAAACAGGATGGCTCCCTTTAATAGGGTACATATTTGTGAGACTAATGTCATGGTGACTTCCTTATAAGAAGTAAACTTTAAAATCATGGCATTTTAACCCGAGAGGCACCTTAGAGATGACTTAGTCCAGCACTTTCATTTTATACAAGAGGACTCAAATCCAGAAAAGTTAGATGGCTTCTCTACATAAGCCCAGACAGTAAATAACAACATCTCAACATGCAGCTTGGGCATCTTTCTACTGTACTATTTCTAGAAGGGCATTTGCGATCTTCTAAATAAAGTGGGGGGCAAAGTCTCCATGGATGAAAGGGGCTAGACTGGTAAGATAAATGACTGAAGGTGGCTAAGTATTATACAGTCAACATTTTCACACACACACAAAATGCAGTAATTCCCATTTCCTCACAATGAGCAGGTTTCCAGGGCTGGCTTTTGCTTCTCTACTTTGAACAGAGACTCCAGAAAGAACAATAATTCTTTACTATGTGAAAAATAGCCATAGGCATGACATAAATGGCAACTAACACTCAGTCTCAATGTCACTCATCTTTAGGGCTAGTGTACACGTGGGGGGCTTCTGAAAAGGGTGAAACTATTCAGCTCCAGGACTTGCTCTGCCAAGTGAGAATGCAAGGCCAATCGGTTCAGACTGTTCAGGTTTTCAATGGCCACTAAAAATCCTGAGTTTCCTATCGCATTTCCTCAGTTTTCAATGTTGACTCAAAGTTTTGTTGAAACTCAGTCCACGTCAAAAGATAAGCTCTTTTGCAGTCCACATATGGTGAACTAGATTATGGCCTTTGTTTTAAAAGAACAAAACCTTTCATCTGTGTGTATGTGAATTAGAATCAAGGAGTGTTGGGAGTGACAGCTTGCACGCTTGTATCCACAAGGCAATGGACTAGATACTGCTTTGTGCTGGGGATATAAAGAAGTATGCTTCTTGTATGGTTCAACCCCTATACCATCCCCTTGTATGGGTTCATCTACCTCCCCCTCTCTCTAACCTGATCCCCAAATAATTCTACCAATTAGAAAAATGAAGCCCAGGGGAGTTAAAGAACTCGATCAAGGTCATCATTATCAGCAGAACTGTAGCTACATGAGGAATGTGATCCCATACCATGTCCACTCTCATTTAGCACATTTCACGTTACGCCATGCTGGCTCTCAAATCATTTAACATCCCTGGACGAGCGGTGACAGGTACATAAAGCTGGGTCCTTAAGACTGTTTGGGCTGTCTATGCAGCAAGACAGAGATCATAAACCATCCTGAGTTTGAGAAAAAGTGTCAATATAGTGACTTCACCTTGGTCATCTGTTTCAATGATGGGGAAGAGGAAAAGAGGATGCAAAAGCACATCTGTATTCTCCAGGTACTTCTTGCCAAAACATCCTAAGTTTCCATGAAAACACGAACTAATGATACGAATTTAAAATGTTAAAAACTGGAATGCTATTTGGCAGAATATTTTTTAGAACCTAATTTATGGTATTTTTGCTTTTCAAATGTCCTGCTCTAGTTTACTAAGTCAGTAAGGCTACTGAATGCTTCAAATGATTTTATTATCCATAGAAAAATATTTATGAAACACTTGCTCTATTTTCATATTTTTAAACCTTACATTAAATGCCAATAGGCACTATATAACTATTCTGCTAAGTAGAGTTTTTGAAGTCATTAATAACGGTAGTATATCGTTTAGATGATTTTTTTTCTGTCACTATATACGTGTGTTTGTAACGACTCAGTAATAGTCTCTTCATGACTTTCCTTACTGACAAACTGTGATAAAGTCTGGAGAATAGTTTGTGCTTATGGACCAAAGAGAAGCTAATTTTTTCATCAAATCAATTACCACAGTCTTAACAAAAGTAGACTTCTATGAGCTAACAGTCAGAAAGAGAAAATTAGTTCATTAAATATTTGTCATATTTTTAACATAATTTATGCACTATTTAGAATTCCCTGAATGAAATACAAATACTCTGCTATGTTTATTATTTGTATCACAAACTAATGATAAATTAAAGATAAAGAGAACATTGATTTGTAAGCTTCCTGATATAATGATAACGACAATTAGACTTAATTTGTGACTGGGGATCATTATTAAATGAGAGTCACCAAAAGCGCTCTTCTAGGTAAGTACTGAATGGCGTAATTAAAATTCAAAATTTTTACTTGATTGCAGGAGTTTCTGTCCAGCCTGGGCAACCGAGGAAGACCCCGTTTCTGCAAAAAAAATTTTTTTAAATGAACCGGGCATGGTGGCACATGCCTGTGGTCCCGTTACTTGAGATGCTGAGGTTGGAGGATTACTTGAGCGGGGAATGTTGAGGCTGTAGTGAGCTATGATTGTGCCACTGCACTCAAGCCTGGGCAACAGAGAAAGATCCTGCCTCAAAACATTTAAACAATTTTTTGTAAATTTCAATTCTAATGTAGACTTTCTGAAAATACAGAATTTGAACAAGCTGTTTCTTTATATCAGAAATCTGGCACTTAGATTTAATGAATCATCGTTTTCAGAAAACAAAACAGAAAGAACACATCAGGTATTCTTAACCTAGGTCATATGCCTAAATTCCTTATGGTATAAAATAAAATATGAATGTATGAAGAAAGTATACATAAAAATGGATCTTGTTAGCATTGATCCAATTAACAGTATTAACAGATCAGAAGAGATAGCTCAAGAGCTTTTCAAAGCTTATTTAGTTGCTATGCAGACATTTCTGCTGCTGATACCATATTTCTGACTCGTTAACTTTTTATGAGTTTGTTTTTGTTTTTCACAGCCCATCAATCACCTACCATCCATGTATGCTTTCGGGCAAAACATACTAAGGTCATCCACGGAATGAAAACGAGGTCTTTATGTTGTAATATCTGATCATCAAGTTTTAAATCTCTTTTCCTAAAAGGTGCAAGAATAAACACTATAGTTTTGGTTTTGTTTGCAGGTATTTTTGGGCCAGGGAGGAGGTATGAACAGGGACAGCAGACACTTTAACACTGAATGTGCAGGCACAGGGAAAGGTCAACGATTGGTGCACCACCAGTGCTATCAGTAGCTCTTCCCTTACAACTTTCTTTGTACTGAAAAGAAAGTGAATTTCTCTAAGATCCTCAACCTCTACATTTTCTTTGCTGGGAAAAAGAAGAAAAATGAACACATATTAGTGATTTGTTTGGTTTTTTTTATATATCACCATCTTTTAATAATATTATATCTATCTTCATCATTTTGTCCAATTCTAGAGGCCATGGGCCAGAGGTGGTCAAACCTTCAGTAAAGGATTTTTACAATATTTCGAAAAGTCTGTAATTGGATCTCTCTATCAAAATGGTAAATGTGCCTACCCTAGGACCCTGCTATTATATTTCCAGGTGTCTGCCATGCAGAAACAGCAATGATGGTGTCAAAATACATGGGCTCAATACAGTAGTATCTGTAATAGCAAAACATGAGAAATAACTTAGCCTCCATTAATAGGGAAGGAGTTAATATATTTTTATATCTACAGAACTGACTACCATCATTGCCATGGGCTGTTAAAAAGAAGATAAGACGTATAAATACACTCACTTGAAAAAAGGTCAATTTTTATATAGTTAAATGTCATAACAGCAAATTGTGTGTGTATACATATATGACATACATACACACACACACACCCCCCTACCTACTCTATATCATTTAAATAACTACATACACAAATTAAGTCTGGAAAGATAGACATGAAACTGCATATGGTAGATATTTCTGGAGACTAAATTGGAGTAATGACAAAATATTTTAATTTTTATTTTAAATATGTCAAATAAAAAAAGAAAAAAAGAAGTGAAAAAAAAGAATGAAGAGTAATTTTTCTTCTCTAAAAGTGCTTTTATTGGCCCCTTTCCCACTATACAATTATAAAAATTTTCAAATATACAAAAAATTAAAGAGTAATATAATGAACAGCTAAATGGTCACAATCTATATGCAATAATTGTTAACAAACTTATTTTCTATTTTCCAAATTTTCCCTAATAAACATGTTGCTTTTGAAATTAAAAAGAAGATGCTCTGGAAGGGGCAGACTAAAATAATTTGGAAATTGTTTATAAAAGAAAAAAACAGAAAACTTTCCTTCCAAATGAGGCTAACACAGTTCATTTTTGTTTAACAAGCAACATATCTACTAACCCATTCTAGTGCATACCCAGTTACTGCTGGTTACAGAGATGTCTGGAGCTTAATGGACATTTCTTTTAAATGCATCTTTTATAAGTATTTTCTTCCCTTCTTCCACAGACCTTAAAGACTTGTAAAACTTGATCAGCAGTTAATAATCCCAGTAAATTCCTCTACTACATCACCTCTTTTACTTATTTTGCCCATCATATTCCATTATCTGTTAGAACTAAGAAGTCAAACCTCAGCTAAATGATACCTTCCTGTATACTTAAGTCCCCATTTTAATTTGGTAGTTATTGGTGAAACAACTGATGTTACTTAAATTGCCTGTTCCACACTAATTCTGGCTGACCTTGTACACTAATAATCAATGATTTATTGTTTAAATCATTATTCTCTTAAATGATGAGGTAGCTCATGCTGTATCAAATATAACTTGGCTATACACTGCCATCTGAACTACAATGAGACAGACATTTACAATCGTGCAAAATACTTACAAGCTGAGGTGCCTGCTTTCAATTGTGAAAGCATGAGCTTTCCCAACCTGTTCAGGTGCTTACATACAGTGTTTCACAGACTGACATGATTCTTTTTTTTTTTTTCCATTTTAAATGATACCTTAATAATGAAAGTGTGCAAGCACAAAAAATGATAAATATTCCCGTAAATTTGTCCAGACTTACCATGTGAACCCATCACTTAAGTAACAGATTAATCCTAACACTATGCAGCATCCTGGAATCCCATCAGACTGTTTATCCTAAATCTAGTCCTAGTCCCAGAAAAACTACCATTTGGGGGAGAAAAAAAGTTTATTCAATAATTCCATATTGTCTCTGATGCAGCTACGGGTTAAGTCACAATTACGTTATGCTCAGTAAGAGAAAAATAAAATGGTTTTTCAGAAGGGGCTGGGTTGGTGGTTCTTTTTCCACTCATCTTAATGCTAAAAAGACCAAGAACTTTGTTGCCAATAACGGACTAGTGGGCTTCAGCCCTGAACTACCTCTAGCTGTCAGCAGCATCAGAGACTTCAGAATGACAAGATACAGCAACTCCTTAAAGTGCTCCGTACAGATTCAAGTCCAAGCTACTTCTTTGGAAGGCTCTCAGCAGTGTCAGAGAGTGACTTGATTCTTGTCTAAAATTTTGAAAATGTGCTAAAGCAATGTTCCTCCCCACACTCTCCAACCTCACAAGGATGGTTATACTGACAAAAAAGCACATTTCTCTGCCTTCTCTTTGTGCCTTAGCTGAGCAACAGTGGATGGAAATCTAACTTTCTGACCCAACTATGTTTGTGGTACTGCATTTAAGGGCACAGTGCTTTGACGTACTTAGATTGTTGGAACGCTATATTTATATGAAGTTGGGAATAACAGGCAGAATTAAGGAAAAAAGGATCTGACTCCTTAAATCTAGATTCTCCAAAAGAATAAATAACTTAGAATGTAAATGAATCTATCACTCACAAAATGATTTTTTTGAGAAAGTAGAATTTATGGAATCACTGAACTAAGCAATGTGCTTTCTTTACCTTCTGAAAGGCCTACTGAATTTCAAATTGTAATGTTTATTTGCTATTTTATCCTTCACAACAGACCCATCAGAAGTGGAAATCAATTTGCATTCGGGAACAAATTCTGTACTAGGTACTGGTTATATAAATCACAGCCATCTTATTTCATTGAAAGACTTTTTTTTTTTTAACAGAAGATGTGGATTATTAATTCTCTACTTATGTATATTATTAATAAATATTGTCAAGTGTTACAATGTTTGGGGATAAGCAATTATACATTCATAGTAGATATAATATACTAAAAAGCCACATTTCAGATAGTGAAATGTAAATAATTTAAAAACCTAAAAATTAAGTAGCATCATAGCACCTGTTATGCAACACCTAATAAAGGATTATTTTATTTCATTTTCCTAGAAAACCTTTGCTTCTTTGTGAAAAAGAGGAGATGAACAAGCACAAAAGGGTTATTGGGTTAACAACCCCACGTTTTGCTCTCATCCTATTGACAAGTAATTAAGGTAATTCACAGCCACTGGCTAAAATCTATTCAGGCTGAAGCAAATGGTCACATCTCTATGAATTTCATATTAACAGCAGAGTCTATTTCCTTTGTAAAACGGTATAAATTTTCCAGACAGCAGGCCACAACATAGAGCTTGGATGGCAAATAAACAATTTCAACAAATCAAGCTTAAGTGAATTGCTTACCTGAGCTAAAGGGCATAATGTACTGTTTCCTGAGTGAACAGATGTGCCAGGATCTTATGACAATTTCTCCTTTTCTAATCTCCTCCTCTACTACAGCTCCTCTCTTATCTCATTTTGTCCACTTTATTCTCTCATCCATTTGAGATGATAAGTCTAACTTTAGTTAAATGACACCTTCCTTTATACTCAGGCCCCCACTTTAATTCCGTAAAGTCATTGGTGATACAAGAGATGTTACAACTGTAACATCCTTTTTTCTTTCTGGTATCTTATATAAAATTTAACAGATTCTCTCTATAAATGGATATAATATTCCCAAATACATTGGGAAAATTAAATTGCTAATAGAATTCTTGAGTTTGGCCATATTTGCAAAATTACATCTGAAAGTGAAAAGTACTTGCAGACAGAGGTCTCCTGGTTGAAGACATTCCTATTCTCTTACCTGCAGTCACCAGCACCTACTAATCATTCTCTCTACATAGTTCCCATTCTTGCTTTGTATTTATTTCTGGCAACATTTTCTGTTGGTGCTAGAGGAGATGAGGTGTAGCATTTTCATTGGCTCTCTTCTTTTGGGGTACCTCTGCCTTTCTGCTCAACCTTATACTGTGTTTCTGCCTCTGATGGAAGACCAAGGTTGGTTCCAGCACAAATGACATTTATGTGAAAAACAGAGGAAGGAGGGGCAGTGCAGACACAGTCGCAAGGTACTGAGAAATCTGATCCATTTTTCTATTTCCACCATATGTTGCTCTTTTAAAGGGTGATGAGGTAAGAAATGCAAAGAATCATGTAGCATATCATGTCTTCAGCTTTTGGGTCCTCTATCCATTGAATTTGCCAAATTGAAAGGAGTATAAATTCCTGGGTCCATTATTAAGAAGTTGCCTGTAGGCCAGGAGTGGTGGCTAATGCCTGTAATCCCAGTACTTTGGGAGGCTGAGGCAGGTGAACTGCTGGAGCCCAGGAGTTGGAGCTCAGCTTGTGCAACACGGCCAAACTCCATCTCCACAAAAAAACCAAAAAATTGGCTGGGTGTGGTGGCATGCCCTAGTAGTCCCAGCTACCTGGGAAGCTGAGGTAAGGGGATCACCTGAGCCCAGGAGGTTGAGGCTGCAGTGAGCCATGATTTTGCTACTGCACTCCAGCCTGAACAATCAAGTGAGACCCTCTCTCAAAAAATCCATCAATCAAACAAACAATGAAAAACAAAAAAGAAGTTGCCTATAGCCTGAAGTAGTCAGTATCCACCTATTTCAAAAAGCGCTGAACCAACGAAATTTACTACAGTACCTTAATTCATATCAAGTTGCCTTAATAAAGAACTGAGTAGGTGACTCAATATGATGCATCCAGAGGGCTACAACCTATCCTGGAAGATGACACAAGTTTGTTCAATCATCACGCACACGTTCCCGGTGAATGATGAAATAATTTCTTTTTTGAGTCTAACCTCATATGAGTTAGAATTTTTTTTGAATACCAACATTATGATGATTGTATAGCCACACTGAAAATGCTGAACATTTCTTTCAATTGAAGAGTTACTAGTTACTATATCTACATGTAAAAGAGAAAATATGCTGAACGTAATAAAGCACGTTCAAAATAATTCACTGTAAAATGTGTACTGTAATACATTTGCAGTGTATCATACTGTGAATCAGAACATCCATACGACACAAAGAAACTTGTCTACAATTTGTGGGACAACATTACAACCACATTTTAATCCCAAAGACTTCTTAGATTAGCTCTTCACTTTGTTCAGTATCATAACGTATTAAGATAGGGTCACTCGGTTTTATATTTTCAGCTCCCTCTGCCATTCATAATTTGCCATTCATTTGGTATAAACACGCTTTAGTTGAATGAAAGCAAAAGAGATCTAGGCCTGAATAAACAATATTGTACAGAAGGCCCCTCAGCAGGAATAGTAGTGCTCCTCTGTTGAAGCACTTAATGTTCTGTATTTTAAGAAACAAGTATATTTTTTGTTATCCTCAGTCACTTTATGTTTCTCTCTAGTAAGAAGTGATCAGTGACATTTAGTATAGGTAATATTTAAAAGTATTTACCTCATTTTCCTACCTTCCTCCCTCCCTTTCTTCCTTCCTCTTTCAGAGTACCATAAACACAAACAAAAAGGAAAATACAGAACAAATCTATGCTTTCCCATGGGATGAAGGATGTGTACAGTCATCCATCCATTTACTCATTCATTCACTTGATAAGAAACTGAATTCTTTCCAGATTAGTGTCATTGGATATAATAAAAACAATAATCATGCCCATAAAAATGATAGATATTATTATAAAGACTATAGTTCTTCCAAAATTTGAAGGAGAACCACATTTCTTTTTCTTCCCCACCCCATTTCAGGTTTGCATAAAGAACTTAATTTCCTTTCAGACTTTTGCTTGGACAAGCCTCCATAATAGTAAAATAAAAGAGCAGGATGAACAAAATGGTTCAAAATAAAGTGGTATCTTCAACTTTTTTTTTTTTTTTTTTTTTTAGACGGAGTCTGGCTCTGTCACCCAGGCTGGAGTGCAGTGGCCGGATCTCTGCTCACTGCAAGCTCCACCTCCCGGGTTCACGCCATTCTCCTGCCTCAGCATCCTGAGTAGCTGGGACTACAGGCGCCCGCCACCTCGCCCGGCTAATTTTTTGTATTTTTAGTAGATACGGGGTTTCACCATGTTAGCCAGGGTGGTCTCGATCTCCTGATCTCGTGATCCGCCCCGTTCGGCCTCCCAAAGTGCTGGGATTACAGGCGTGAGCCACCGAGCCCAGCCTCAACTCTTAATATCAATTGAACTGTACAACTTGTGGTAAAGACTGTGTGTGGATTAGATGTGTGGTGCTTCTTACCTGGTGTTTGAAAGTTAAGGCGCCTCAGTTCTACGGGGTCTGTTGGGTGGTGTGAAGGGATCTCCTTACTGTTCGGTATGCTGCTTTTTCTAGAGTCGGACTCTGCCCTCTTCCTATAGGGGGAAAATAGAAATTTAAGAAGAAAACAAAAATCAATTGAAACAGATAAAAAAGCAGAGAGTTGCACCTGCACTCCCCCCGACCTCCCAAGTTTTCGGGTTTACAACATTTTAACCCGGCTGACTTGTGACCCAGTTCATGTTGCTTTTCCTCCCTTGGCCTAATTTTTCTCTCAGGTCTAAAATTTCTGTTTAAGTGGATGACCTTGAAGTCCTGCTCCAACTATACTATTAAATAATTCAGCAACTCTGCCTTTTGGCTTTAAGGGGATCTTGGTGAGATACACGTGGACCCTTATTGAGCAATTCTCTTATCTACTAGTTCTATTTGTGAGGAACAGGATAGAATACCCCTAAGTCGCCAATACTAAGACTGTTGTTACCATAGAGAAACCACCTGACCTTAAGCTGAACAGCTAAATCTGTCCCCCTTTGCCCTAAGTATATATAAGTGGTGACTATAGCAAGGAGATGATGCCTTAGATTTTCCCATACGGCAGGTAAATACAAGTGCATTTTTAAGATGCCAAGTTATCCTAATACCTAGGAGAATCGGGACCAGGTTAAACAAACCTCTCCTTTCTCTTTCAAACGTGAAGGAAAAAAATAGTGTTAGCTGTTAACAGTACTAAGCTGTGATTAATATTTTGTTAATGGAAGGTTCACAGAAAGATCAGAGAAAAAGTAATTTCACCTGGTGGGTAGATCGGCTCTCCTGATAATCATTGAAGGTGCCATTGACAGTGCCTTGTTATAAATGTGATTCTTCACACAATACATTCTTACTGTGTTTTAAAAGCTATCTACTAGCTTTATTATCCCCATTTAAGCTCTCATTATGTAATTTTAACTAATTTCTAAGCAAGAAATGTCAGATCTGTATATAAGATTTCTTTATCCAATAAAAAAATTAATCACAGAGTCATAACTATCTTCTTCCAGCTTGAATTAGATTAAAAACCCATTTAATCAACAGAAGCCATTTTCAAATAGTGCTTTTTTTCCCCAAATACTAATGCCTGCCATCTCTATGCCGGAGTCACAATCCCAGTATCTCACTGCTCAAAGCAAAGGCATTTTCACTTGGGGAAAACAGGTACTGCATGGTGTTTAGGAACTTTCCTTTCCTCTGTTCGATGTGACTGTGGTACAGCTCATTAGTGTTGCTGTGGCAATGGGCTCTCATTCAATGCCACCCAGGTTGTTCTATGGTTAGCCATAGGACTCCTGCTAAATAGCCTTTCCTCCCATTTCTGCTCATCTGTATGAAATAAAACTAACCAGGGGATGAAGAGAAGACTGATACAAAGGGGGAAGTGCACATGATTTGCTCAAGTGCAACGCCTTTGACGAAACATCCTTGATGGAATACATTTTCATGGCTCAGTCCTATTAGACATGTTGCTTTCTCAGTACCTTAGATTAACCTGTCTCAGGATTTCCTCTTTCTATCTAAAGGCGTCAGATACAGCCTTGAGACAAAATGTATGGCCAAACCATTCCACCAATCAGAGGTGAGCAGTATTCTGAGACCTGCCAAGGCACTGGCAGCTCCAGTTCTATGGAGTAGAAAAGAAGAAAAGAAAGAGAAAAGATGAAGGGCTAGTGAAAAAGATATGAGGAGGAAGCAAAAGACAGGCTGAGAAGATCATGTGAAAGGAGGACACGATGACCAGTTTCAGAGTAGGCAATGCCACTGTGTCTACGCTATGGGTCTTTGCCTCACCACACTAAGAGAGTCCTTTTACCACTGAAGATGCAAAATCGAAATAGGTTAATGAAACGTGACTGGGGGCAGCCAGCCAGTCAATTAGACGTGAAACATGTGGTTGGTCTTCTCATTTCAAATAATACCAATGGCTCTTCTCATGTTTCGTTCATTTTGCATAAGTTGGCACAGATGCATTTCTTTACTAATGTGTCAGGTCCCATGCCAAAAATTTAGATTTTTCTCTCTTCCCAACGTGGCTCTGCCATTCTTGCAAGATTATGGAAACCAGAATTACAAATATCTATCCGGGCAAGAAAATTACTTTACTCTTACAGGTATTGTAGACTAACCTCCTTATCTTCCTTTTCCCTGTGGCTGGGGTGAGTGACACTGAGCTGGAGGGATAGAAAACTCTCTAAAGTAATTTAGTCAATTTCTCTGGTTCCAGGAAAGTTAGGAATTACATCTTGTTGCAAAGATGTTGAGTCTCAGAAAACTCAAGACATAGGACTAAAATTACAATTCACAATTTTAATGAACAGGGAGGGATTTACTGACATTTAATAACTAACTTCTCTTTCACTGTCTATTCAAATGAAATTATTTCCAAGACCTCAGTCTCCTGAAATCCTAGCCAAACAGAAAACCAGTTGCTTAAATGTATTTTGCTTAGTTTTGTTTCAATGATCACAAAATGGACAATTCTGGCTGTCCACATTCTTATCACATTATTTTTAAACACCTATTATGTGATGTGCTAGAATGATTGTTTTCTAACACAGAAAACATTTCTAGGAAAGATGTGGAAGATGAAGAGTTTGGTCATCATTGCTAATAATACGAAAGAGTTTTAAAACATTGTCACAAAATATTAAAAGACATATAATGGCCTAAATTAGGCCCAACATGAATGTAACTAGTAACATTTTTCCTGATAAATTTCAGAGGTCTCATCATTCTCATTTTCAGTTTGAAAAATGGAAAGAATAATGACTACAGATTCTAACTTTTGCCTTGCTATACTATATATTTTTTTCTATTAAGACTATAACATTTATTTTATAGTTTATTTCTTGCAATGAGAAGTATCTACTATGTGGAGGAGTTATGTAGGTGAAAAGGAAATGGAAAATCACTTGAAATTTTATATCTATCAGAAATTGCTAATACTATACAAGCATGCGGTTGTTTGGGATGTGGGTAATAGACAACACAAATGCTACTCTGGTCTATGGGGCATTTGCTTTCTCCAAGGGTCCCATCTAGGTGGGAAGAAAAAATTAGGCTCCCAGCGAGGGGGAAAGAAAAAACAGGGAAGTTGAGTGAAAGATCGTATTTATGGTCCTGAAACAAAGATATACAGACATGTGAGCAGGGGCTTTTGAAAGAAAGATATACTTATTAGAAATATCTACTATCAATATTCAAGTAAATCAATCCAAATACTTGTTTCTGATAACATGAAGAATGTAATCCCAACTCTGCCACTATTGGTATGTGTCAACTATAAATTTTCTTTTCAGTTTCTTTATGTATAAAACAGAGGGAGATTAGAAGATGATGTCTAAGTCTTGGCTCAACTCTCTCATTTTAATAGAGAAAGGAAGCATTGATTAAGTTGTAAAATGTGAAAAGTGTTACGATGAAAGGTACAGAGTCTCGTTCTGTCGCCTAGGCTGGAGTGTAGTGGCATGATCTTGGCTCACTGCAAGCTCTGCCTCCCAGGTTCATGCCACTCTCCTGCCTCAGTCTCCCGAGTAGCTGGGACTACAGGTGCCCGCCACCATCCCTGGCTAATTTTTTGTATTTTCTAGTAGAGACAGGCGTTTCACCATGTTAGCCAGGATGGTCTTGATCTCCTGACCTCGTGATCTGCCCACCTCGGCCTCCCAAAGTGCTGGGATTACAGGCGTGAGCCACCACACCCGGCTGATGAAAGGTAGTATTTTAAGTGAGTTTAAAGTGTTTCGTCTTTTGGCTGAAAAACAAAAACAAAACAAAAAAAACACACACTATTCTGCATGGGTTTTTCTGCTGGATAAATAGACACTAGAGATGTCCACACAAAAAAGACACCCTCATAGAGGTTTAAAAATTCTTATCATTGAACCTGAGGCTTGCTGACCAATGTAAAGTGATTTTAGTGTAAATAATGCAGCAACAGTTCTCAAACTTTAGTATGCATCGGGATCACCTGGGGAGACTTGTTAGAATACAGCCTGGTGGGTCAATGCCTAGACTTTCTGATTTTGTAGGTCTGAGGTGGGGCCCGAGGATGTGTATTTCTGTCAAGTTCCCTGGTGATGCTGATGCTATGGCTGCTGGTCCAGAGGCCACTCAATGGAAACCACTGGAATATGGCACTGGGAGAAAGGTAGGTGATCTTTGAGATGTTTTTTGTAGTTTGATTTTTATCAGGAATTTATATATATGTCATATGCATATTTATACATAAGTGTATATGACTATATAGATATGAGTTAGAAAGCTAGAAGGTTAGTTTGGATTCATCATTCAATAACCACATAGTATATTTTAGCTATTATTATTGCTATTATTATTCAAGACTGGGAGACATGGATAATAATTTTGAATTAGGGAAGAGTTCTCATTAAGGCACTGTCATCAATATTTGCAGGGTGTGAAAATGCTAATATCATTAGGTGATCTGTAGTCAAACTTGAAAACTAATCTTTGGTAAAAACAAACAAAACAAAACAAAACAGAACAGTTTATGAGACACCTCACATTTCTGCTCTGTAAACACACCAACACACACAAATGCCCATTTTAATCTTGACCACAAACAAAACTCAGATATTGGTTTGTGTACTATCTTTTAAACTTCGGCTTTAATCTGTATTGTTTTCTTATGTAAATAAAATATTTATCTCCCCCAGAATCATTTTAATGAAGTCACTGTGTATATGTAGGCTTTGCCCATCTTCCACGTGCCAGGTATCATCTTTTGTATGCAGTCCCGCCCTCCCCTCTTCAACAACTCCGAAGTCTACCAGTTTATTTTTTTCTTACTGAACATGAAAGGGGTTTGTTCTCTATTCCTCACCTGTCGGGTTTACTGCTCCATTTTAATGCAGCAAAAAAAGGAAAAAGAAAGGCTAAATGTTAGTTGGCCAATGGTAACAAGGATAACCATGACAACCAAGATTTAAGATATAGTGTTCACAAGTAAGGACACATAACTGACATACATTCGGAAGCGACAGCGAATCAAAATATTTATGGACCTCTGATTATGAACTAAACAGAGGACATGAAGTTACATCACTGAATACACAGTGTGTGTGTGCGTGTGTGTGTGTGTGAATGACACATGCACTTTTATCCATCACCTATAAAATAATGCCACAATTAATTATATCCCAGGAAGTGTTCGATAGTGGAGAGATAATTTGATTTTTAAAAAACATGCTATGAGAAAACTACTAATGTATTCAATGGGAATACAGCATCATTCCACCAAAGAAATTCATTCATTTAAAATAAAAAGCCTTCGATTAAGAGGTATGTCATTCCTTTCATATTAAATATCTGCAAACTGTATTGAACTATACAGAAATTTGCACAATTGAATAATATACCAAAAGATAATAAGGTGGCAGAAATTATTTCTTCAAATACCTCTTGCCACATCTTTTTTCCAATGAAGGATTAACCGCATCTTCAGTTTAGGAAAATATAATACTCATCATTATAAATCTACAGAGCATGGCCCATTTATACGGTTGGGCTTATCCAGAAAAACATTTTATTACCAGCCATTGACAGAATATGTATTTTCCTAGTCTGTGGTGCTGTCTGTGAACACAACTAGTTCATGCTTATAGCTCCTTTCACCTGTGATATTATGTTGATTGTTTAAATAACCATATTATTTCTGCAGCATATAACCTTTTCCTGAAAACAATCTAAAAATCTTCACTTTGAGGCAAATTGCAAAGTTTTCAGTGAGTTCCCAATTGCAAAATAAAGGTACTAAGTTCTTCTTGATGCAATGAAATATATACCCAAGTGGCTGGAATATCTGGCCCTGTGAGACAATTCAATCCATCTCTTTTCAAAAATAAAACATCCACATTTAAATTGCACAAACACACACATACAAAGTAAATGATGAAAATGATATCAAACACATTGGTTAATTCTTCTTATTCTTAATTTTAAAGTGATTTACTTAGTGTGCCAGGTTAAAAAAAATTCTACATAAATGTTTCCAATTTGCTCACTTTTTTAAATCAATGACTTTATCAGGGAATCAGCTGTAGAAAAATCTATGCCTCAGGATGGAAAACCACCTAGTGAATTATCAGTTCTGTGGATTAAAAGGCTGCTTGAGTATTCATATGCACAAATGCATAGTTCTAGATAAAGGTCAGCCTCACCATACACCTGGGTACATATGTGGTACAAATATCTAAGTTTGAAAGCTTTCACAATTGGTAAATTTAAATTACAGGCCAAGGATTTTATTGCAACTCTTGCCAGCCAAAATAAAGGTGATATTGAGTGATGGAGTCAACACATAGAAGGAATTGAGCTTGTTTAATACTGTTCGACTTGTATACATTTAATTATTCAATATTTTTGTGTGCCAGGGACTCTACTAGGCAGTAGGAACACAATAATGAATAAGACAGAGTCCTTGACCTGCAGTTTACTGGGGGCAGAGTGCCAAGAAAAGGGGAATTGACAGTAATACAGTAGGTTCTATAATAGACAAGTAGAAAGTACTTTAAGAGCCTAGGAAAAGCGATCCTAAGGTAGCCCGAACTGCTAGAGAGGGGAGGAGAAGAGAGGACAGAAGATGAGGCAAGCACCCAGAAAGCCTTGATTTAGTAGGTAGCATCCTAGCTTACTTCCAAAAGATGAGTTGGAGTTATCCAAGCCAAAAGGAGTGGCAGGGGAGTGATAGGAAAGGCATTCCTAACCTAGGGAGGGCCTACTCAGAAGCCAGAAAGCAGAGTCAACCAGCAGCTTCCGGTATGGTTGGGTGTGGCCACATATTTCTTCACAGCATCTCAAAATATTCTGGACTGCATTTCTTTCTTTGATGAGGGCTTGGAACAGTATGGAGGGTTGATACAGAAAGAGAAGACTAAAGACACAAAACTTGCAGACAGCCAGTGTTGGAGCTGGAAAAGGCTGGAAAAACTGAAGCCTGTATTTTAGTCCCATCTAGCTCATGGTTTCCACATCCTGAGATGGGGATGAAAAAACAGTGTGCAGGCAGGCCAGATTGTTACCATTCAAGGATGTTAATTTTGCCTAAAGTGTATCTCAGACTTCTAGGACCACCTGATCTACACTTTCTTTGATTCCATAGTATGTAATAAACACTTTTCATCCATCTTGAAATGCTTTTCCATAGAGGTAAGGTTAATAGTTTATTTTTAAAAGTTTATTTTCTATATAAATAATTCTTGGACAGTTCTGGAAAAAAGTCTGAAAAGCCTTACATATGTAACAGATATACAGAATACGACCTTTCAATTGCCTTGTGGATTTTTTGTCGGAGTAGATGGACATGCAGTACCAATACTACTACCTCGTGTTTAATGTTTTCAGATTATAGAACATTATGATTAAAAAGGTCTAATTATCTGGTCCACCCACTAACTTTGTAATGAAGGCTAGGTTCAGAGTGTTGGCATGAATTTCTACCCCATGCAACCAGCTAGTCACAGAACTGGGACTTGGACTCAGGTTTCCTGGCTCTTCAGTCCAGTACTGGTCCGAACATTGCTACTACCTTATCTCTGTAATGTGTACTTTAAGCCATGGCCCGTATCATATATTTTAAAAATTACAGTACAAGAAAATTTATAACATTAAAGATACATCAAATATATTTTAATTTTCTGATGATTCAGAGGGTATTTTAGGGATCTTACAAAGCCCTGGTGATATTTTTTGTTAATGATGATCAATGTAGTATAGGTGTACAGATTACTAGATTAAAAACAAAAGTTAAATGAACAGAATGCCAGATCAAAGAGTGTGCCATTTCCACATGAATAGATCTATTAGGAATAAGTCTCGAAGTCTCCTCAGATAGCTGGGTAAAATATACTTCTTTATATGATAAAACTATCTGTAGCTACAGACCTATTGCTAATGCAAGCATCTTAGAAGCAGAGATACATGATAAAGTGGATGATCAGTATAATGTGAGTTAACAACGTTTTATTCTCATTCTCTTCTCAAAGCATTATTTGCATATGGGAAGTAAAATATTCTGACAATAATAATAATGATGATACTTTCAATTCTGGGTCATTACCAATGACCTGTATATAAACTGAAAGGCACCTAAAAAGAGGGAATGGAGTATTTATTACGTAATTAACTTTGCTCAGGATCCAAGCTATAAAAGACACTATTCATTGGGTACAGAAGATTTCCTTTTGAACTGCCTCATGATAATCAAGAAGGACATTGTTGGGTCTACTTGAATTTCAAGTCAGGAATGTTCTTTACTGCTGAAGCAAGCATTTCTATTTCAGAAACGCTTCATGGGCCTTCAGATGGTTAGCTAAATATACTTAGCATTCGAGGATGTGTGCATTTCCCAACAATTGCATTAGACGATGCTTACATAGGCCCACACTAAAATGCTACTCCATTTTAATAGAGTCATAAAACCTTTAAATACGATACTTCTTTTTGTGGGATTAGGAAAAATAATAAGTGAGTTATTTTTTGTCACTTGCAGATGAAGAAAGAAAATAATTATCTTTTAAAAATTATTAGGGCTACAATCATATTTCGTCAAATTTACATAACTGATTCACAAATACCATATACATCTGTTACTGTATGACTTAATGATAGCTATGTATATCCAAATAAAACATAACTTAAAAAATAAGGCATTAATTTTTCCCATTTCAAATAATCACAAAATGTCATGTGATATGGTCTAGAAATACACCTGTCAACAAGCACGTGTTTTTTGACCCAACTCCCATAGTAGTATGTGACCACCTAAATAAATATTTCCCAGAAAACAATTAGAATTATACTACTGCTTTTTATTATTGAATTCTCTTCCGGAAAAAGTGCAGCGTACAGACAGCAAAGGGCACCAGTTCCTGCTTGGACTCAAACAGAGTCTGTGATTACTCACGGGGCAGGTGGGAACCTCATGCTTCCTGCCCTTATCTCTTACATGAAGAAAGGTGATAAAATGCAACAAGTTCCTTAAGATATATGCTTATAGATACAGATTGGAATGGAAGATTCAAATCATCAAATAAGAGGAGATTTTGGCTTTCAATCACTTGCTTTTTTGGCTATTTTACAGCATGGATAATTGAATGATGGCAGTGTTCATGAAAAAAAAAATAAGGATGGATATTTCTTTCATTCTTTATAACTCTAAAATAGGATAGGCAATTTAATGGGTTATGGTTATGAACTTCTTTCATTTGTCCTTTATTTTCTCAACCCTCTCTTAATGCTGGAATAAAATGAAATGGAGCCTTTTAAAAACAAGTTTTTCAAAGGAGAAGTGTTCTAAAGGAGTTTCTTTTTTTAAGAGTCAAGATAAGAGGTTATGGGGTTAAAACTCTATTCCAGGGACAGAAGAGCAAGGGAGTGAGGGTGAAAATAATTAATATAAACCCCCAAAAGGGAGCTAGATGGGTAGGAAAAAGAGTGAATGGAAATGAGATTATCAGATTAAGCATGTAAGCAAGAATCAAAATGAAGATACTCTTTTTAGATTTTGAAGGCCAAGGTTACAGGGATAGGGAGAGAGAAGCTATCCTGTAGTAGAGAGATGAGATCACCTTCACAGTAGCATTTCAAAATATAACATGCCACAAGGAAAATGAGAACATGGATTAAAGTTTTATGAAAATACAATTTGGAATGGAAAAAAGTAAAAATCTATATAAAGGAAAGTAATTTTGAATTTAGTCATTTTAAATGTTTAAGAAAGGATATTATATGCTACTTTTTATAAGTTCATATTTATATTATAATTATAATCTTAAGACAGAAAGAATTTATAAGAACAATTACTAATGTTCTCTAACTGACCGGCCAGTGACCTAGGGGAAAAAATCTTATTAGAGATTAGATGTTAGAGGTAGAAATAAAATTGAAAAAGAGTAGCATATCAGAAAAATGTGGGTAGATATAGATTTGCATTCTAACTACAGTCAAAGACACTACTCAAATCAACACATGGGCATAGTAAGACTCAGATTATATTTTTTAAAAAAGGAATATGGTACCTTGCCATCCCTTTTTGGAACACATACACGAATTCACCAGTGAAGATGTGGAATAAGAGTTAGAAGAAAAATTGGGAGACGATTCATTCTCCGTCCCTCTCTTTTTGTTTCCCTTCCTTAATCCTTAATTTTCATGTGCTTTTGCCAAATTTTGAGAAATAGCCACAGGGAGCTCTCTCAACGCTTGTGCAAATTAGATTTATGATAGGTACAAATTGCAAAGTCATGATAGTGTTTCAAAAAACACGTTGAAATCGAGCAATTAATTATCTAAAACAATCAGATGAAAGCTTGCATGGACTTATTTACTTGTGAATGCACTAATGCCTCAATTGTTATGAAAAGTGTTTATCTGCATAAAGCAGCTCAGAAGATTGGAGGCCGGAATAGATGCATGTTGGACAACAGAAGTCTATACCAAAACTGAGTAAGATTCCAAATAGTACAGTCTTTACATTTTGATCTTACTGTAATGTAAACACTTTTCCAAAAATAATTGAAATGGCACTGAAGTATTTCTACTAAAATCAACCACCAAAGGACCACAGAACAATGATCAAGTCTTCAAAAATAAGGCAGCCTCCAAAATTGCAACAGAAATATTGGGTAAACCTACCTTTTATAAAGAAGAATAGCAATGACAATGCAGATGATAAAGACCACTGCAAGGACAGGGCCTACAACCCAGATCAAGCCTTCTTCTTCATCCGTGATTGGCTGTGGATCCAGATCCATTGACACCACGGGGTCGGAGTAAGGGCTGGTTGCATACATCTTCTGAGGAAAAGCAGAGTCTATTTCAGTGATAAAATAATGACTTTCTACAGAGTACCCTTAACATCAGAAGAAGCAAAAAATCGAGGAAATAGTGAATTTAATGAAAAGTGTGTGAGGCAACATTAGCAAAATAGAGGGGAGGGGAGAGGAGAATAAAGAAAAGAAAGGAAGGAAGAGGTTTTATCAGTACAAATTTCCTTATAGAGTGAAATACTTTATAATAAAATAATTTTGATAGTACAAATTACTTCATAGACACTTTTTCATTGGGCTCTCTATACGGCATAGTAAATGATCCCATGAAGCGTAAAGTACCAGTAATTAACCAGTTGCAAAATGTTTACTGAACATTTACATTGGGCCAAAGTGTTAGATGCTACGTGAAAATCAAGAGAAAAATTAGGGTTCCAGCCCGCAAGGCATTATCATACAGTTAAGGAGACCAAAGTATATATTTACGTTCAAAAATAAGTCAGTATTTAATTAAATGTGAATGTCTGTAGTCGTTAGCACTACTGTGCTTCTTAGTGCTTGGTACTACTTAATACTACTGCATATTAGTTAGGAAATGGAAGCCAAACAATGAACAAATAAAGTCTACAATTTCAAAAGGGAATTCCATAGTTCAAATTACAGATGCGAGATATACAGAATTGATGATATGGCTTCATAAAATATAGACTTTTTAGAACTTAAAAGAATTTAGCAGTTCTCATTTAGTTTTATTACAGTTATTGCTCAGAGACTAGTATGTCTGTTCTCAACAATTGATAATATACTTTTCAAAAATACAGTTACTTGGAGAAGAAATGGACTAAATATCGATGATTTTTATTTCTATGATATCCTATCCCATTTGGCTCTGTCCTATTTTAGCCTGTATTAGGAAAACATCTTGACTCTACCTGCCGCCTTCAAGTCCCTATCTTCTACTTTCCAATCCAACAGAAACCAATCCACATCCACTAACTGCTCTGCTTCTACTACTCACTCCTCATCTCTTCTCACTCCAACAACACCACTGGTCCTATTTTTTTTTTTTTTTTCATTTGCCAAATCTAATTGCCTTTATTTACTCTTTACCTTTCCAGACAACTTTTCCAGATTTGCCACAGTGGATCAAGCCTTCTTTAAAATTTTTATCTCTGGCTCTCTTAATTTTGTACTAAACCAGTCCTGTCCTAATCTTTTCAACTGCTCATGCCCTGCTGAGTTAATTGCCTCTGACTCCATCCTATAGACCAACATTCTTTTAAAAAAAAAAAAATTATAGAGATGGGGTCTCACCATGTTTCCCAGGTTGGTCTCGAACTCCTGGTCTCAAACAATCCTCCAGCCTCGGCCTCCCAAAGTTCTGAGATTATAGGTGTGAGCCACTGTGGCTGGCCCTGAACCCAAGTTCTTAAGTTCTATTCTCTACTAGCATCTCTTGTCCTCTCTTATCTGGTAAGGTCAGCCCAAGCTTTAACTCTCAACTTCCATGCAGAATATGTCTCTTCATTAATGTTCCTAAACTCAGATACTCTATGAAATCCCAGATCTTCATTTCCAATCATTTCTAGAGACCCCCTACATATATGTTCAAATTAAGTATGAATTTCTTAATTTTTTCCAGATACTCCTTCCCTTCCTCCTGACTTCCCAAATTCTCTCATCCTCTCAGTATCTAGGAATGAATACTGATTTTACCTTATAGAAACAGGAATAGACTGGAAACACTGATTTCAGCTTATCAGTGACCCCCAGGTCCATCTGCTCTCCTTCCAGTCTCATGAGTGCCACTTTTCTTTAGGACCTTACTTATGTGCTCCTAACCATACCAAGTTTCTTCCTTCCTCTAATAGTCTCCACTGCTGCTAGAGGTATCATCCTAAACTGCAACTATAAAGCCTTCAAGAGGCTCTCTTGTGATTCCCAAATAAAACATAGACAACTTAGCACGATTCTCAAGGGCATCCACAATTTTACTTTAAACTTGCTTACAACACACAACACATTCCATCATAGTGGGCTGCTTCTACTACTCCCTAAATGCTCTATTCTTGCTCCTCTACTCCCTCACAAGTTGCACAACATTTAGCTCCTGAAATTGAACAACAACTCTCCAGGCCTCCACTTGAATACTGCCTCCAGTGAAACCACCCCTTTTTAACTGACTGGCAGTGATCGGTCATTCCCCTCTAAAAGAAAAAAAAGGTACAAATAATACAGCTAAATTTTTATTTAGTCCTTGTTTTTTTTTTTTGTTTGTTTGTTTTTAATGGCACTCACCAAACTCTATTTTGGCTTTTTATTTGTATATATACTTCATTTTCTTTGGTGAAACTACAAACTCCTAGAAGGAAGGGATTCATATATTATTTGTGTTTATATGCTTAAAGCAGCTAGCACCGAACCTTGTACTTAGTGGGTTCTCAGCAAATCCTGGCTGAATAAGACAAAAAATGTTCATCTTTTCAAATGGCTGAAACTGTCAAGACATCAGTATATATGCTCATTTTTCATAATCAGTACATATATTGAAATGTTTTAACCTGCATCTTTAAAAAATTTAGTTTATGGCATCTATTCTGAATTTAAGTACAATGAGCTTGGCCATCAAGCAGGAGAACAGATGTCCCACTGAATGCTTGTATACTACTCTTCTTTCTCATTTTCGTCATTGTGCCCAGGAAAAAGACTGACTAGATTTTCAGATTTTCTAATACATTAAAGGAAGATGGAAACCCAGTACGTATGTCCAAGCCTCTCAGAGGCAGCAAAAAAAAAAAAAAAAAAAGGATGTATATGGTATAAGGATTGACACAAAGGACTTGGCAAAGAACTATGTATTTAAGGAACATGATTCTTTATATCATTGTTTTGGTTTATATTGTAGGTGATGCTAAAATAGTTTGGTAGACAGAACTAGGCAAAACTGTCCGATCTGAAATTCTTTACCAAGAACCTTTAAGATAATAATCATGGTCCCTTGAGATGGAAGTCTAAGCATAGGTTTTCCCAAAGAACATAGATTTTCAACCCATTCAAGAAACAGAGATGTATGAAAATGAAAAGAAAACGAAGTCATAAAATGATACTAGCCTCATGAAAAATATAATTTCTTATGTGTGGGAGTAAGAGATTAAATTTTGGATCATTCCAAACCAGTAATCTGACATTCTTAATGTGAGACAATGGATTAGGGGATAGCTTGTGTCTTTGAGAGGGAGGGAAAAGCGTTTTCTCTTTGCAAATTACCAGTCTACCCTTGAAACATTGTTATAATCTGTTATGGAAATTTGAGGCTTACACAAAGGCTTTATTACTACAAAACAACTCTAGCTGGATACAAGTCTCTTCCAGGCCTGAAAATATTTATGATATATAAAGGAAATAAATATCATATATATTTGGAAGCAATGTTGAGCAAGATGATAGAATAAAGGGGCAACTTCATTAACACATGTAAAAAAAACTCTTAATTCTATAATTAATAAGCAGATGACATACTAAAGAAAGGGGCAGACTCTTCATCAGTTGTGACATATTTAGACACTAGCGGAAGACATGAGAAACCAGAGTGTGTAGTTCAGTGGTTCAGTTTGCAGGATCGAATGAGATTCCTCTCCTTTGCTAGATTCTCTGATCTACCTCAATGCTGTAAGCGTGCTTTTTGAAACATTCCTAGAGCTATTAAAAGAAAATTCCTCTCAAATATTTAAAAGTCATTTTGAATAAAAGAAAAAGATGATTTCTTAACATTTCATTCCCTTGATGTTCTGCCTTAAAACCTTCAACTAGAAAGAGAAAGCATATCTGTACATTAAAATTCCAGGAAGGCCATCACTTTGTTTTCAAATGACATTCTGAGCACAAAGGTAAACCAGGCAGAGAGGCTGGCTTTGTGTTTTGATTTTCCACGGGATAATTCTTTCAGTCACTCGGAGAGAGGCCCCACTGTATACCCTAACACCTGATGTGGAGAAATCTTTGATACATCATGAGCTGCTTCTATTCGGGAAATGACTGGCTCAGAGTTACCATACCTGTCATATATAGACGCCGATTAGATAAATGAAGTTTAGAATATGTATATTAAATGTTCATGTGACCTGCCACTTCAAAATTCACCCCCTTCCTATGTACAATATCTCTTCCCCCATTTTTTTTTTAAATATTCAAAGCAACGGAAACATAAAATGACATATAAGCAAGATGGATTACATAACAGAAGAAAACTCATTATTTAGAATACCTTAGGAATTCTCTCTTTTATTAAATTATTTTATAACTTTCTCAGCTGTTCACTGATAAAGTCACTCATAAATTTCTAGAATTAAAGAAGCTGTTGTATTTGCCTCTTTCTAGATAGACCTTCCTCATGAATCTGGGTAGAGGCATGGTAGTTTCACTTGGCAAATACAGGAGAATACATACAATCACCCCCAAAGCCAATATTTTTAGAAATATGCCATGTTGAATGGCTGAGCTTGTGATTTCCCATTGCAATCATAGGGGCTAATGTCAATCAGGCATTATGCAAGATGAGAGCAGTCTCCTTTTCTTGACAGCAGTCATTTTGAAAGGATGAGAGAAGGAGATTGTGAGCAATGCTGGTTCTAACACCATAATATTTGTGCTACATCAAAAGGTATCAGGAACCATGTCCTATTGATCTGGAACTTCACAAAGTAGAGGGCCACGTAAATTTCCTTCATCAGAGACACAGTCTCATTTGTAACTCAGTCTTGAGGAGTATATTCAGCAATGTCCAAAGAGTCGCGGCCTGTTATTACACTTAAGTTAATAACAGTTCATGAGAAATAGAGGATGGATATACCTACAAATCCCTAAATAACCACATTCCAGTGAAAATGTATAAGCATACCATAGGAAAGAGATGCCATCATAATTAACTTACAGACTCTGCATGTTCCATTACTGCTAACACAAAGAAGACATATTCTTGACCACTTTGGAGTTGCTTGTTTGTAAATCCACCATAATGCTTGTCATCCCCCAGGGTGAACTCAGTGGGAAGGACATCAAAGTGAGCGGCAATATATGGCTTTAATTCAACTTCTCTCCCATAACGGATGCTTCTGCGCTTCCTAGATATCTCCTTAAGCAGCTTAAGGAAAAAAGGGGGAAACAGAAAAAGAACTGTAAATAATAACCCAACTTATTGATAATTTAATGAGAGAAATTAATTCAGCACTGGGAACAACCCAAATGCAATTTGTTCACATTTCATATAGCACATCAGCGTCACTAAATCTCAGTTCTCTCAGTATTTCAAATGCTTCTCTTCCTGTTAAGGTAAGATACTGGACTGCTATTACAAGGTCTAGGCTATAAACACAGGGCAATTAGATCCTTTACTGTAGCTCATTTCATTTCCTACACTAATGAAATTCTCTCAAAGGGCAATAGTGCATCATAACTTGTCTAAGGAAAAAAGTCAGCTTGATTCATAAAAGCCTTGCCTTGCAGGAGATTTATTAAACAAGTAGTAACCTCAGACAAAGACATCTAAATCTTTAAATATAGCTGCATTTTAGAAGAGGTTAGTGCCATTTTAGTTTTTAGTAATTAGATAATTCATACGATACAAATTCCCTCAAATCAGCAGAAGCAGAATCCAACAAACAATTTTTAATATACACATATTAAATAGACATTGTTACTCATTTACCAATTTCTGGCTTAACTTAGCTCCCTGGGTAGGCAACTGGGGTGCACTTCCTTATACTTTATCATGGAGTCAACTTTTTCTAGAATCGACCTCTCTTGGGAGTGTGTATATCTTGCCAGATAATATAGGCAAGGTAGATGAAAATTAATTTTAGTACTACCTTGAAGAAAACACACATGCACATGTATATACAGATCCTTCATGTATTTCTAAAGAAAAGAGGTAGAATTTATTTTTGGATAATCTATTGTTTTTCATTGACTCCTTTATTACAAGAAAATCATACTAACAGTGGTTATGAACACTGATTTCAAAGTCACCTTGACATCCAATTAAAACTGGTATTTCACAGGGTTTAACAAAGGAAAGATCTATATTAGTCTGGGATGCCTGTTGATGTAAGCAGCAATCTTTTTGCCAGTTTCTCAGAAATAATTTTTTATTATATTTATTTTAATATCTATGTATTAATAGAAAAGTCTACGTATTTGAGGACGAACCGGAAAAAGGAATAAACCCTGTCTTCACCTTGATAAACAAAATTAAGATACTTAAGGAAACAGTGCAGCAAAACTAATTACTATTCCTGTTTTTGTAAATAGAAATGATCTAGTGAAAACCAAAGTAGTGATCTCTACTTAGTAGAATGAGAGCCTGGCATGATCAAGGCTAGGCTTCTGTGATAAAATGGCTTCAGACTGTTTATAGGATAAACACTGAATCCTTTTGTTAGGAATCTGATGGTACGTTACAGTCCCTTCTACACTGGGAGTAGTAAATGTGTTCAGCTGGTTCAAAATTGTATCCTAAAAATGTTAAAAACTGGTCTTTCAGTTATAGGAAAACTTTTGCCAACATTATTTTTCAATAATATTTAATTCATAACGTGCTAAAATTTTCTGTTACTTTGAGTTTACTGATGCAATTAAAATTACATGAAACGTGAGCTGTTTTAGGAAAACCATGGTAGATTGGGCATCACTTGGTTAGCAAATTTGGACCATCCCATAATAAATTCAGTTATGCTGATCAATTATGCACCAACTGGCCAGTAAAAACACAAGGCTAGAGAGTTAGCACTGTCTTTCAATCTTGTTGTCAAATTTAGCTTTACTTACAAAAATGATAATTATAACAATAATAGTTTTCATTTATTAAGCAATTACTGAGTGCCAGACACTGTTCTAGGGTTCCTAAACATGCATCAGCTCCAATTTACTCCTCATAATAACCCTATAAGCATGGCTACTATAATCCTCAATTTATAAATGAAGAAACTGGGGCACAATAGAAAGTCTCAATATATAATTAGACTCAGTGAAATAAAATGAAATTCCATGCTAGAGATTTTTTCAACGATAATTTAATTTACTTAATTATTACACGGTACCATAAGGAAATACAATGTTTAAGTTCTGATACTCTAAATTGTTCTAACTCTGTGTATTTATACATATAATTTTTATGTATCTGCTTACATCAAGACAGATGAATGTGTTATTTCCTTTATCTTGATTCTTTTCATATGCTAATTTAAAAATCTGATGCCAAATATTTAATGCAATATTATAACTGAAGTGTCATTACACAGGTTATTGTTGATATGTAGTAAAGGATAGCAGCCTATTACACCAAGAAGGAAAATGCACTGCAGATGTGCCGAACAGCTTTTTGAAGTTGGGTAATCAAAAACATTTATCACCAGTTGTTTATGTGACTGTGTCCCCTCTTCTACTTCACTGATCAAACCCTACCTTGATTTTATTCATATTGCAGATGCAGTTAATAGTCATAATTCATACATATCATTGTCATTCCCACAATCACTTTCTGCTAGGATTTCTTTAGAAGACTCATAGGAAGTAATTCAGAATAAAATATTTGAGCTTTTGGGTATTCTTAGATCCAGTGCCGTCATTCATTAAAGTCAAACCTGGAACATCACTCTGCCCCTTTAGGTTGCTCTAATCTCTGTAGCGTGCTTCCTGTGTCACGGGTCAAATGGATCAAATGGGCTCGGATGACACCAAAGTTACCCAGCATGTTACAGTTACAACCACAAATGACCACATTATTTTACGACAAGCCTTTGAAGTACAATGCAATGAAAAACTCATGATATATTACATGACCTGCTCTGAATTAAATATCACTAACATTTTGGGAGTCATTCTGCTCCAAATTCGTTTTGACTATCAATGTCTGCTCTGCCCAGTTTGACCTTGACAATAAGAGTTTCAGTTTATAAATTTATCATGTGGAGAGCATCCCCGTAACAAAGGATAAATGAACTCAGAAGATAATTTTGAGAGTAATACTGTTTGGAAAGCCTCTTTCAATTTTTTATGGGCCTAGATATGAGGCATATGTGTGGAAATTCCCTTAGGCCACTATTCTATTCAATGATATGGTTCCAACAATTTGAATTATAGGCCTTTCTGAAAAATCACTTGATCAAATACATTTAAGAGAGGAACACTGCTTTGTCAAACCTGGCAGTACCAAGCTATAGATAAAATTACTACAATGCTTTTATTATCCATGGTAGAAAAAAAAAAAAGCAAAAAACTGTCTGTAGGGATCAAAAACTGGATGAGTAAGCATAAAGTGAGGCCATAGCCTACTTTCATTTGTTCCCCTCCACAATGGTTACAAGATTATTGAGGTAATTCCAGAAGATATATCAAGGACTTTACTTCTTTATCAGAAATAATTTTCATTTTCCAGTCAATGCATATCTTATTTCTTCCCCCATTAATTCTACAATGTGGTCTCAATTATATCAGTAAGAAAAGTGGGAAACAACCCATCCCAACCCCAAAATTTTGAATTAATAAAATGTTCTTTATCAAACTATTATACAGATTAATGCACCACAACTTGGATGATTAAAATGACCCTTTGTTATGGGAATCAGCAGCAGAGACCCATAGAATTTAATTGCAAGAAAGTTCAAAGTCATATAGTCCTATACTTTAATCCATTAGTGTTGCTGTGCATTTTGGAGGTTAAAACGTGGCTATAAAAGAGAATCACTTTCTATTACTTACTACCAAATGGCTTTACTTCTAAGGAAAGCTTATTATTTAAAAGTATCTGATGTCATTTTGGCTTGGCTCTCAAAGTCTTGAAAACTTTTTTTTAATAGGTAGAACAATTCATAGATTCTATAAGTTGCCTTTGCATTTTAAATCCCATTCCAACTTAAACAGAATGATGACACTTCTGTAATTCAGCTGAGAACCAATTAAAATAGTAAAGAATATATCAAGATTAACTGATTAGTCAGTTGCAAGTAAAATTATGTTTGGCTTCAAAATGCTTAGAAAAGACCAGCTGATCATTCTGCATTTTCAGTTAAAGGATTACTATTTTCTCGATATCGCAGAATAATGATTTTGTTCCTTTACCATCAACACAAAACAATTAATAACATATCTAAATTACTTGATGACATTATTGAAATAATGTCTCATTTTACACAGCCCCAATGATCATCTAATCACTAGTGACAGAAAAGCATAGGCCTAATCTTGAACTCATCTCCTCATCTGAACTTGATCAAATTTAATTCAGATAAATGGAGCCAGTGATAACATAAATCCCACTTCTAGAGATGACATATGTCTGCCAAAGAAAGCTAACAACCTTTCTGGTCAGATCACAGTCTCCTTTGTACAGACATAGATATGAAATAAACATCACCTCTCTGTAATGTAGGTAGGGAATTTATTCTTTTCCTTGCTCTGTTTGTACTAATTTGAGGCAGAAGAAGCACCTAGAAATAAAAGGCTGTACTACAAGATGTGGCCTATGCTATAAATAAACCCAATATATTAAAATCTCATGTTTTCCAAATGGGGGCATTCTGGTTATTTGCCTTATGAACTGATTGAAAACAGCATCGTGTTAAAATAACAAAGGCTCTTTCGTATTTTAAAATGTGAATTCTACTCATTAACCTGCTGTGGTTCTCTGGGCATCTAGCTCAACACTTCTGGATCATATTTTCTTATCTAAATAGAAGTATGTAATAATTATGTCTTGTTCTTCATGTTATGCATTACCTTTCAAAAATGTCCTTATACAAGAAGAGTACCAATTATAATGCACCTGCTGTTGTAAGATTTTGGAAATCCAAATTATATATTTAGTACTTGTTGTTTCTTGTTCTATATATGTTGCTTTGCTCACAATTTTGTGATTTGTTTTGTTTTCTCTATTGTTAAATGCATTTTTGACTCTTAAAACCTACAGAATATAGAATAAGGCTAACACTTGGTAATCAACAGAATTCTGCGAGAAACTGGTCAAGACCATAGACAGTAGGTCAGATGAACTCTGCTGCAAATTGCAATTTGGTGTTTGTAACAGCCTCAGCAACTGTTGCACTAATGAAGGGGACCTTGGGATTTATATCAATGGTGATTAAGTCTTTGCTGACAATTCACTTCACCTCCCACACCTCTGCATCATGTTTTACTGGGGGCAAGGGGCAAAATATTAAGGCCAACAAAGATTAGACAGGTTGTAAGCTTTATTGCAACTTAATGTTTTTTAATTACCTCAAGGTAAGTACCTCAGAAAATTGGAGAAAATCACAACTTAAGGGCCTTCGAAATAGCTATCAATATAATGACATCTATACGAAAAGACAAAAGTAACTGAATCCTTACACTGAGAACGGTCAATTAAAATTTAAGGAATGTATAAAGGCACCCGTCCAGAATTAATTAAAGCCAAAGGATCTTTGTTGGGATCCCCAGGGGTTAGCATGCCCACAGTACTGAACCATCCAACCAGCTAGGTATGGAGATGCCAGCATCCAGATTAGATCCTGAAAGGCCTCAAAGGGAGAGGGTGGATATGTAGCAAATTAAATAACTGATGAAAGACATAGCCAACAATGACATAGTTACCTCATCTAATTCCATTTCATCTGGACTCTCCCATGGCTTGATAAATTTCCCGCGAGATTTCTTCAAAGGCACGATTATTATGTAGTAACCTCTGCACAAGAATGAATACATAAAAGTTAGGTTAGTTCAAAGGAGGAAAACGTGGACATACCCTTAAGTCTTCCACAGAACAGTGAGGCTGAAGGCAAATTATGGATATGGGGTGACTTGTCCATTTTTCACATCAATGACAAATAACCACCTGTTTGTTCAATTTTAAAAACAACATGGGAAGACGTTTATGTGTGATTGCAATGATCTTGTATGGTAATATCATCATGGTTGACTGCTCTTTATTAGGTATCATAAACAGAGCAGGCACAGTTTGTTAGGGCCCTGGTGCTGGACACATACAAGGCTGGAATATTGCAATCTACCACCATGAGCTGCTGAACCAAATATTTTCTATGACATTAATTTATAAGAAGATGTTTTTAAAATGGGGGTGTATTAGAAAAATTCTACTCCTAGCTCACATAAACACCGATTAGTACTGTTGTTTATACAAACCTAAAATGCTTCTTTATTTGAATTAAAATTTTTTAAGTAACAAAAATTAGGTATAATTGCATAGAGTAAGACATTAAAAATTCCCTTCTTTTTCTACCCATCAACCTCAAACCTCAAGGTAAGCACCTCAGAAAATTGGAGAAAATCGCAACTTAAGGGCCTTCGAAATAGCTATCAATATAATGACATCTATACGAAAAGACAAAAGTAACTGAATCCTTACACTGAGAACGGTCAATTAAAATTTAAGGAATGTATAAAGGCACCTGTCCAGAAATAGGTATGGGTTATTTGTAAAGCTGTTTTGTCACTTCAGTATAGAATATACTCTGCTTTCATATTCCTGTTTAGGGATTCTGCTCATACTGATTTTTAGTAGTAACTACACAAGGACTTTGAACATACTATATAATAATAACATATTAATCACTTCCTACTTCTCAGGTACTATATTAAACGCATAATCTGGTTTTGTCCTCCTATAGAGAAATTCTTTCAGCAAAGCCTAGGTATAGCCTATAAAGCTATGAAGATTGGTCACAGGCAAAAAAGACAGATCTGTAGAGATTAAATAATCGCCAAATTAAACAGATAGTAATGGGATGCAAAGCTACACTTATCTTAACGGCAGCAGCGGTCTGTTTCTTTTTCTTATTTACTCTATGTATCATAAAGTATTTTCTAAGGACTCCATACACTTCATGGAGATTTACTGTGAAAAGGAACACACACACGGACCCAAACATACCCATATACCTTTAAAAGAGGAGGCCACCACACAGGACCAAGAAACAAGAGAAAGGACACTCCCAACCCTGTGTCACACTGAATCACAGAGACCAATCACAGAGACCACAGAGGCCAGGAAGGCCTCTTTCTACTCATCTCAAAGCAAAACCTGTAATAAACTCAGTAAACTCTCCGTGATTAAAAACTCTGTTTTCATTAAGGGTCTACAGCAGAGCTGCCTGGTACGGTATCCACTGGCCCCCGCACTGCCAATGTGACTAGCCCAAACTGAGACCCTCTGCAAATGTAAAAGACACATTGCACTTCAAAGACGTAGCATTAAAAGACAGTGTGAAGTATCTCAGTAATAATTTTTAAAATAATGATGACACGATAAAATAATAATCTGGATATATTAGGTTAGATAAAATAAATTATTAAAATTAATTTCACCCACTTTTTATTTTTTCACCATTGCTACTAGAAAACTTAAAATGTTACATGTGGCTTTCATTATATTTGTTGGATGGCACTGCTCTAGAGCGTTCTGGAGAAGAATATGGCACTTGGAGATACGTCTGGCTGAGAGTTTGGGTTGATCTTGGGCTTAGACCCAAAATCTCAATTATATATTCTGAAATATGTAAGTAAAAAATATCAGGCTGTGATATGGGGGGAAATACACTGAATGTGCTCAGCACAGTGTGTATATAGCAGTAAACAGATGCCAGCTGCTACTGGCTAATATGAACATCACGGTTGGAGAGATGCATCTGAACTATCTTGTTCAGTAAGACTCTATGAAATTCCGTGAGCTGCAGGATAAAGAACTTGTCAAACTTCTTTTCCCCCTAATCGAAAATTCAAGTCAAACCAGACAATTACACCACAATCCTTTCTCCATGGTGCCCTGAGCAACTAATCAACAGATACACAGGATTACACCACCTAGCCATTCATTTTCTTTACTACAAATAATCATAATGATCAAGGAGGATGAGGAGAAGGCAGAGTTGGAGTGTGTGACAGAGACCAATATCTTTTATTTTATGATCCAGAGTAAGCTTCCCCCTCTTCCTGTCCTCCCACCACCTGAAGGATTTGCCAAACAAGTCCATCATGTTAAATGACTATGGAGGAGAATGACAGAGCTGCAACTGAGCGTACAAAATCACACTGCAGATGTGCTTGATAAACACACTTGTCAAGGAACCTCTTGCTTTTCACTACCAACTGCTCGAAGTCAGAAGAGCTCTATACATAAAGCAACGATATTGCATATTATCAGAGCGCTACCACTGTCCTCCTTCAGAATCCTGTAAATCAAGGTTAAGCTGATGAGTTTCATTAATTTTTTCTTCTGCTTTCATACTTTGATTTGCCATTCTTGTACATGAAAAAAAAATCCATTCTTTCTTCGGCAGCACTCCCCAACTACTCATTTTACTTGGGGCAGGGATAAGAATTGAACAGCCTCCCCCACAGCAATTAGTTAATGGTACGGCCAGATATCCCTAACCTTTTTTCTCCAGTGATCTCTAAAGCATTCATCTAGGGCAGTCAAAGTGAAGCTTGCTTCAAAGCAGCTCTTGCACATTGAAAGAAATAGGGTAGTGGCAATTTGAAATTCTGTATTATACAAAGCTTCATCTCAGTCTAAATCCACACATTTCAACTGTGCTCTCTGCAACTATGGCTTTGTAAACATCAACTTCCTTGCTTTACCTGCAACTTGTCTCTCCCCTGAGGGTCCTGCTTCCTTTGCAGCCTTCTCATATGGCAGCTGTGGATTTATCCCTCCTCCCCTACCCATGAACCTCAGAGTAAGGGTTTGGGATTTCTTTCCTGGCTTCCCAGAGCTTCCTGCAGGTATTTTTCTTCCACCTTCTTGCTTTGGTAGTAACAAACCCCTTTCTTTCTGAAGTTCATGCAATCCAGCTATATTATGATCTTCTCTGGCTGAGTTTTGCCATCTAGTACCTCCCCTAGCATCTCCTTTCTCTCAGGGAAGATTCTTTTGCAGGGTTCACGGCCTTCTTTTTTCTCCAAACTCTGCCATCATCCTGGGTGATTTCAACCTTCATAGGTCTGGCCCATGTACCACTGAAGCTCTCAGATTCTTCAATTCTCCCTTTCCAAAGCCCGTCTCCTCTACCCTACCTTAGCTGAAATCTATGCTCGCCATTCTCTCTGCCAGAATCCAGGGAGCTGAACACAACTTGAGAAATAAAGCACAGGGCAGAATAATGCCATAAATTGAGAATCAGCAAACCCAGTCAGGCCTTCAACACGGCCTGGCAATCTTACCACTACCTAGTTTCCCAATAACTTCTCCAATTGCCTAGTCCTTCCATTTTCCACAGTAACGTTCTCACTTTCTCCTCTACTTTGAAACCTTGGACGTTCAAACCTCCCCATTAGAAGATGGCCTCATCTCTCATATACAGAGAAAATGCAAAGATTCAGACAATTATTCCCTCATCATCTGTCGCCAAACTACAAGCCTATCTAGATCCGTAAACAAACCATAAATTTTCTTTTGGTAAAGTAGAAGGGCTGGCCCTACTTTTGAAGGCCATTAACTATCTCTTGAACTGTTTTCCATCTTCTCACTTTCTTAGGAAGTTTACCATACATTGTACTCCTTCTCTCTCATATAGCTCAACTTCTCCTTCCTCATTTGATCCCATCCCTTAGCTTTCTTTTTTTTTTTGAGGTGGAGTCTCGCTCTGTCGCCCGGGCTGGAGTACTGTGGCCGGATCTCAGCTCACTGCAAGCTCCGCCTCGCGGGTTCACGCCATTCTCCTGCCTCAGCCTCCCGAGTAGCTGGGACTTACAGGCACCCGCCACCTCGCCCGGCTAGTTTTTTGTATTTTTTAGTAGAGACGGGGTTTCACTGTGTTAGCCAGGATGGTCTCGATCTCCTGACCTCGTGATCCGCCCGTCTCGGCCTCCCAAAGTGCTGGGATTACAGGCTTGAGCCACCGCGCCCGGCCCATCCCTTAGCTTTCAACCATGTATAAATACGTGCAATACAGAGAACAAAACAAACCACATCCCACTCTAGTCACCTCTCTCTCTCCCACCCCTGAATGCCAAAATTCTGCAAATAGCTGTGTGTTCCTGCTGCTCCCACGGCCTCCCTTTCGCCTCACTTCCCGGCTGACTAGGCTTTAGCGCCTGCCTCCTCACTCTACCTCACTGCCACTGCCAGGGTGCTCAGTCATCTCCAGGGTGTTACATCCAAAGGGGAGTTTTTGACACTTTTCTGTCCTTCTTGACCTCTTAGCAAACCTTTTAAGATGTTAACACTCTCGATGAAACATTCTGAGCCCTTTCTCTGTGATATTCTTCTGTTATTTCTATGTATACCTCTTTCCACACTAACCTTATTTCCGTAGCAGAATTTATCATCTGTGGCCCAGCCACAATGGTGACATTCCTCAAGGTTCTGGCCAAGAACTTCTATCCAGACCCTATTTTCATCCTAGATCTCATTCCAGCTCAGGGCATCATTTCTTAGCTATATGCAAATGATTTTCAGATTCATATCTTTAGCCAAGAATGTTCTTCTGAATTTCACTGATTTATCTGACTTTAACTGAATGTCTCCATTTGGAGTACAAAAGCACCCAAAATTTACTGTGGTTAAAATAAAATAATATGCCTTGCAAAATAAATCCTCCCTAATATTGCATTACAATCCATTTCAGTGCACAAGCCAGAAACCTAGGTGTTATCATTGACAATCTGCCTTTGTTCTCTTCCTCTGTCATACTCAATCTATTGCCAAGTTCTTTCACTTCCAAACCCTATCTCCAGTGCATGTGCTTCTCTCCATCTCTACTGCCACTCTTCTGGCCTCACTCCATGTCTTATACCCAGACTGTGACCTTACTCTCTCAACTCTCTCTATTGACTTTAGCCCCTTCTAGTGCAGCCTCTGAAATTTTCAATTCACAGTACAAAATTTGTTGTGCCATTTCCACTTTTTAAAACATTTCAGTGGATCCTCATTTCTCTTAGGATAAAGCCTGAAAGGTATCAGAAGGCCAGCAGGACATTGCCTGAATCCCTCCGACTGTGCCCTCTCAGCTATATATAGCTCGACAGGCTTTCAGTTTCTTGCATTTACCTTAGTCCAGCGGTTCCTAACCTTTTTGGCACCAAGGACTGGTTTTATGGGAGAATATTTTTCCATGGACAGGGTGGAGGTTGGGGGGATGGTTTCAAGATGAAACTGTACTACCTCAGATCATCAGGCATTAGATTCTCATAAGGAGCCAGCAACCTAAATCCCTCATATGTGCAGTTCACAATAGGGTTCATGTTCCTGAGAGATTCTAATGGCACCACTGATCTGACAGGAGGCGGGGCTCGCTCCAGTGGTAATGCTCCCTCCCCACTGCTTATCTCCTGCTGTGTGGTCAGGTACCTAACAAGCTTAGGAACTAGTACTCGTCCATGGCCCAGGGGTTGAAGATCCTTGCCTTAGTCCATTCTGTCATTAAACCATTGATCATTCTGTTCCACCTGCCTGGAACTTTGTCACTCCCACCTAGTTAACTATTCTTTTTCCTTAAATACCTATTAACTGATTATTTTCTAAGCAAAATCTTCCCTGATTTTTATTTACACCAATTACCCCCATTATATGGTCTCTGTGGACAACTTTTAATCTATAAATTTTCTTATACAACAAATTTATATATTTATAAACACATTACTAAAGCAGACATACATATAATACCCCCAAAATTTGCTTAACTTTGCCATTTTATCATGGAATTATTCTTCCACTGCAAAGAAAGTGGGTATAATAGGTGGCTCTCAGGAATTAACATCTCTCCTAAGTCAGGCAGTCAAAAATATTTGGCAGTTCTTCTCCAGAATTTTCAACTCTCAGTCTCATCAAGCTTTTTCTCCTTTCTTCAAATCAGCAATGGCATGCCCAAATAGAGTTTCTAGGAAACATAACTGCTTATTGCAAACATTCTTTTCTTTACTGGCCTACTTGTGACCCTTGTTCTAATCTCACAGGACACTAAGGAAGATAAGATGATTCAGATATTAGAAGTGAAATGGGCAGCTAATATGTGCCCTATAAATTCATATCAACCAAATCATATGAGCTGAAAGAACTTGCTTGAAATGAAAAAAAAAAAAAAATGAAATAAATTGCTTTTGGAGCTAGCTTTATTTTTGGGTAAAATTAAACTCAACATTCTGCTTTGCCTGTCTGCCTCAAGCCTGGAGTTTAGACTCAAAACAGCTTTTCAACATAGACTTTAACTATTAAAGTAATAGAAAAATAAATAACTTCAGAATCAATATATCTGGAAAGCCCTTGACTACTTATAAAGTAAGCTGTGTTTTCCCAGTCTATTAGATTTAATTAGATAAGTTAAATCTAACCTTCAGAGTTTTAAGTAGATTAAGTAAAGTTTTACTAATTTCATTTAACATGTTATCATCAAGGGGCTCAGTTCCCCATAATTATATGGGAAGGCAAGCTCTGGTCTTTGTGGCAGTCCCACTTCGAATACAGTCAGGCTTTTTGTATTAGTCTGTATTAGCATTCTCAAACATGTTAATTAACTGGGAGGTGAAAAATCCACCTAGGAGTTTAATGATGAATGTCATTCCTTGCATAAGCCTCCTGCTTTACCTCTCCTTAAATTCTCATGGTAACCCACTGACTTTATTGCTTCATGACACTAAACACACACTTCCGTGATCTGTACCCAAGCATATATGCCAGGTCACTCCTAGTTCTAAGGTTTCTGTGGGGCAGTCCTGTTTATGTCTACTTCTTTTGGAGTTTTAATCAGTTATCAATTGACCTGAAAAAAAAAAAAGTTATATTTTGACCAATAAACTTAGGGTCACAGAGGCAGGGCCTATGGTTCAGAATGTGGGCTCTGGAGCCAGGCTGCCTGAATTCAAGTCTTTCCTCTCTGGTTTTGTGTTGTGGGCTGGGGCAAGTCAGTCTATATTTGTGTTCCTCGGCTATAAAATGAGGGGTACCCTTCCTGTCATGATTACATTAGTTAATGTGTGTAACGTCCTTTGCACAGCACCTAGTTTGCCCTCTGTTCGTATTAACTACTACTAGTATCAGCTGTATGATCTTGGCCAGGACACTTAGTACCATTGGGCCTCATTTTCCCCATATGTAAATTAGAGGAAGAATATCTACCTCACAGGGTTATTGTGAGTCTTAAATGAAACCTAATATCCTCAGTAAATTTCAAAGTACTATACAAATTTAAGCCTTTACTACTTTAACTCACAAACACATGATTAATTACTCTTCATTAAGCTGCTAATAGTGGAACACAAATCTTTTTTTTTTTTTTTTTTTTTTTTTTTGAGACGGAGTCTCGCTCTGTCACCCAGGCTGGAGTGCAGTGGCTGGATCTCAGCTCACTGCAAGCTCCGCCTCCCGGGTTCACGCCATTCTCCTGCCTCAGCCTCCCGAGTAGCTGGGACTACAGGCGCCCGCCACCTCGCCCGGCTAGTTTTTTGTATTTTTTTAGTAGAGACGGGGTTTCACCGTGTTAGCCAGGATGGTCTCGATCTCCTGACCTCGTGATCCGCCCGTCTCGGCCTCCCAAAGTGCTGGGATTACAGGCTTGAGCCACCGCGCCTGGCCAGAACACAAATCTTATGAAGCAACACTGTAAGCCATGCTTCCATAAAAATCTTCTTGTATAAAAGATAAAGTTGAGAACAAATTAGTAAGACCAAAGAAATTTAAAATTTCATAAAATACCCTTATTCTTCATTTCCACTTTTTATAAACATAAAATGGTTGTTATAAAATTAGTTTACACTGAGTACCTTCTGATAGTTTTTTCTCTTAGCATAATCTATGTTGTGCATTTTTTAAATACCCAGGGTAAAATTCTGCTCTATGAAGTCACAGAAGTTCCCTATGTCATTACAACTTGCTTCTGAACAACAGCAGCACTGCTAGATCTGACTGGCATTCTGCTCCCCAAATCTATTTAAATAGAAGGTTTAAGCACCACAGAATTCCTGATACCAGAATTTGCAGCATCCTTAAGGCTGTTACAAAAGAAATTTAGCCTTTCTGTGAGGGAACTCTCCTAATTTGGCACACAAAAAATATAAAAACCAAGTATGAAAGTAAAGAGATATTAAATTAACTAGAAATCATTAAAGACTTTTGTTTTTAGGTGGTAAAGAGGTAAGGAGTTAAGGAGTAGGGGCCAAGACCTCCTGATTAACTTGGCCAAAAATGAAAGCACAGTTTCTGTTGGTCAACAAAACAGGTGTCAATCACCAAAACTGCACGTTGCTTGAAAACAAATAGGAAGCATTTTTCTGGATAGCTTTCATCTAAATAAAAGTTAGCAACCTGCCCACAGTTCTAGAATGAGTTCTGTTTCTTCCTCACATTTTTCTCACAGAATACTGAATAAAAAGCTACAACCTTTCCTAATTTCTAAACTTGCCAACCACTGCAAGTGACACAGCCTGGCACAGGGCTTCTTGTAATACCTGACCGCGCTACATTAACCAATCTAGAAAACAGGAACAGTAACCTTACAGTATTATCCCTTTAAGAATTCCACTAAATAGAGATCATCTAAGGCTTTTCACTAAAAGATTTGCTTTTCATTTTCTATTTCTTTGATACTTTTCCCACTCAAGTACTTTCCTGGTTTAGTCTTTCACTCATTTCTTCCCCAAAGTGGCTGTAATATATTTCTGAGAATCTTTAATTCATTTCTAGAAAACAAAAAATGTCCATAATGGTTTGTTTTCTTTTTCTGTTTCACAGTGGTCTCATTTCTGTGATGTAAAAGTTTTATACCTTTTTCCTGACTCCCATTTCAAATATAGAAGGGGAAAGTACATAAATAAAACAAAACAAAAAAAATTGAACAAGCTAAAAAAGAAAAAAAAACTGACAAAGGTAGAAAACATTCTGCAATATTCGCAACTCCTTCAGAAATTGGAAAATGAAACTAAAGTTTACCACCAATGGACTAAAAGTGCCAATTTCCAGTAATAGCTAACACATTTTATGAAGATAATTTGGTGAACAGCCTCTTAAAGGTCATTTTTTATATAAATAAAAGAAAGTATTGAAAACTAAATTAATAGTAAATGCTGAAGAATATACTATACTATTTTCCTCTCTCAACTGCTCTTTTCTTGAAGAGACATGCATGATTTTTAATGGAATGAATTTAGTCTATCTTTTCCCTGTTCTTTCATTATTTGTAACTTTTTCACCTTTCTTAAATGTTTCTTATGCTATCAGACTCAGATTAGATATGATCACCTTCAGGAGGCCTCCCCTGACACCCAAGTTGGGCTAAAACTTGATATTTATGTTTCCACAATACCTGGCAGTATTCACCCTATTATATTCACATTATCTAGTTTCTGAATCTATTCTCTTACTATCAGGTAGGACTTAATCTCAGTCATTTTCCTATTCCCAAAAATAGCACTGACAAAACAGTGTGTATAGAATATGTATTTGTTGGATGCCAGCAGGAAAGTCTTAAGAGGCAGACAAGTACAATGTGGTCAAATAACAATTGCTAGTCTTTCTCTTGCCTCTACACCATCAGAGACGTTGTATCCTCTGAGTGAACGGCTGTCTTCCTAAACCTACTCCCATGGCCCAGCTAACTTCCTGTCACTTTTTAAGCCTCAGCTTAAAAAGCCTCAGTTGTCACTTTCTCTAGGATTGTTGAACTAATAAGCCGGAGTTAGGAGCCTCATCTACAGCCTCCCTTATCTATCTAATTTTCTCTATTATAGGACTCTGCTTCAGTGAACTCTTTGCTTGTCCAAATTGTCCAATTAACTATGTTGTATGAGAACAATGAGAAAGAACACATCGTCACTACTGAATCCCTGAAACATTACCATTGACTGCTACCAGGGTGGGTGATCAAGAAGTAACTGATATTTCTATGGACTTGATGGTTTTAGAGGTAAATACTTATCCCCAAACTCATTGAGTTGTACACATTAAATATGTACAGCTTCTTACATATCAATTATATTTCAATGAAGTGGTTTTAAAAATTCATAAATATCCTTTATCTGTCAAGATCAATTTTAATAAACATTCAGAATGAATACACAAATCAATGAATATAATCCCACTGTCATACTGAAATTTGTTGGGATAAAAATTACACAAATACTCAATTCTCATTTTCAGATTTCTGGATTATAGAAAAAGAAGGGCCGGGCGCTGTGGCTCACGCCTGTAATCCCAGCACTTTGGGAGGCTGAGGTGGGTGGATCATGAGGTCAGGAGATCGAGACCAACCTGGCTAACATGGTGAAATCACGTTTCTACTAAAAATACAAACAAATTAGCCTGGCGTGGTGGTGGGCTCCTGTGGTTGCAGCTAGTCGAGAGGCTGAGACAGGAGAATGACGTGAACCCAGGAGGCGGAGCTGGCAGTGAGCAGAGATGGGGCCACTGCACTCCAGACTGGGCGACAGAATGAGACTCCATCTCAACCAAAAAAAAAAAAAGAAAGAAAGAAAAATAAGAGTAGACAAATGTGAAGACTTTATTTTACACTGAATTTATTTTAGGAATAATCTTTTAGAAATTCTTTTCACTGAATTTATTTTAGTAATAATCTTTTAGAAATTCTTTTCACTGATTTCAGTAATAATCTTTGTGAAATTTTGTCACCTAGTTGAAATTCATCAATTATTTTATCAAATAAACAATAATTGAAAGTTTACTCAGGAAAGGTTGTTTTAGATGTGTATCATGTCTGAATTTATTAACTATACCTAAATTACACAAATTATACTATTTTAAAACTTCTTATTTCTGATTGTATTTTTTAATACCTGATTTTCTCAGGCATCTGCTTTAAGTTTTCTGGAGTTTGGGGAGTTTTTGACCACTTTTTGAATTTTTCTCCTTCTAGAAAATCCCTTCGCCATGCTGCTCTGGCTCAGTTCTCCTCTTAGATTTCCAATAATCCCCCTCTGTGTCCTCTACTGGCTCTCTTCTTCCTATTAACTGAGACCTTTCTTTTAGTCTTTTGCTCCACATTTTCCCCTCATTGCTTCAATAATTCTGTCTTCTTCCATGAAACCACTGCTATTTAGTTAACAACATCTAAATGTATATCTATAATCTGTTTTTTTTTTTTTTTTT